>NC_064408.1:130202500-130502500 GCF_023375975.1 Astyanax mexicanus | reverse complement strand
AAAGCTGGAAATTTAGGTTTTGGTGGCAATATTAGTACAAACCTTTATTCATTCATTTGAACAAATGATTTAGAGTAAAACTGACAGTTTTCTATCCAGTATACCAAGGTACAAACACAAAACCTAATTTAATGTTGTCAACACCTGTCCCTGAGTACAGGTTATATCAAGGCAATGAAATTAATCAAGGAGCACTTTCGTAATAAGTATAAAATATCATGTGCTTATATTGAAGACGTGTCATGGCCAGTCATTAAAGCTGAAGATCCTAGAGCTTTGAAGGAATTCACATTGTTTCTCAGGTGTTGCAATGCTATGGCAGAAAAGGGAATATATGGTATTAGATATAAGTTCCAACATGGGAGCAATTTCACTCAAACTCCCTTACAAACTTATACTTATTTATATCACCAAACCCCACTGTCATAAAATGTGAAATCACCACTAGGTTATACAGAAATACCCTTTAATTTTAATCCAACCTCAGGAAATGAAACTAGTAAAACAATAAAATACTTAGCTTAAATTACATCAACATTCATTAAAGGATTAGTGTACTTTTATATAATATGGGACAGAGAAAATACTAAAAAGCCCACAGCTAGTTGGGACCAGTTAAATAAAGCAATACTTCTAAGAAACAAAACAAAAAAATAAATAAAGAAAGAAAATGAACCAATTAAACCCAACAGAGCAGATACAAGAAAGAGCCAAATAAAGCCTGCTCTCCAGAAAAAAACTATGTATTTATGTAAAAATTATGTAATTACTATTGTTATTGTAAAAATAAAGAAAAATAAACCAAAATATTGTCAAAATATAATCTAACCAATTTAAAAAAATAGAAACGAAAAACACGACCAAAGAAAATGTTGAATACTTGTAATCCTGAAAAAACTGAAAAAAACAAATAATGCATCTGGGGATGAAATTAAACTAACCAAAACCACACACAAAAGAATATATATATATATATATATATATATATATATATATATATATATATATATATATATATATATATATATATATATATATAAACAAAACCAACAGACTTAACAAAAACAACAATCTAACGATCGCTAAAATGATATTAATATAAAAGTTTAACAGCTGGATCAAACAGCTTCACCAAGGAGGAAAATAGCAAAAACAGCAGCACCACAGAAACAGGAGCAGCTAAAGGGACCTTAGCATCCTTCAAACGATACTTGGTCTGTCCACGTTTAAAACAAATACAACAATTCTCTCATTAACCTCTACAAATACTATAATATAAATAATAATAATAAATAAGTCATACCAGTGCTAGGAAGCCGAACTCTCCTAGCAGAACAGGAATAGTGGGCTAAAAAAATAATTAAATATAATTAATTAAAAATAAATCCACACACAAATACAAAAATGTAACACCACTCATGGTGCCACCTGAATTTGTTAAAGCACGCAAATCTTCACAATTGTGCCTCACTTCACCACGCCAAACCATGCAAAACCATCTCATCATCAATCCTTACCATAAATAATTAATAAGAATTAGTAAAAAAACAACATCTGCCACAATATGGAGTATGGCAGTAACAAAGGAAAACACAAAGCACCACTGACACTCGAACCTAAGGACGGTTTCGCCACCAGCATAAACATAAAAATAAAACAACAAAAACCCAGGACCTGGCAACCACCAATCATATGTCTGTTCTGCAGTAGTAGTCATGAGTTGGCATCATGTTCAACATATAATAACCAGTGCAAAAAACAGTCAGAAATGCTCAGGTTTCTCTCCAGGTAAGTGAGCACAGTGGCGCCATCAGCTCTCAAACCTACTCGGACTGCACTCCATCCATCATTCCTGTGAAGGTATAATGTTTTAAAAGAGCTCAAGTCATCCACACGTCTTCCTAGATCACAGTAGCTCTGCAACATTTTGCACAGAGAACCTCATGAAAAAGCTTAACATGACAAAAAGAAAAACAACATTCTGCTTAGAACAATGAGTCAAGAAAATTATGCATAATGTTATGTACAATGACTTGCGAGAGGTCTTCACACAAAAGAACATGCCTGTGGACACACAACATACCCAGCTCAAGTCAACTGTCCAAATGGCCTGACTTAAAGCAAATCAAGATTCCTCAGATCAAAGCCAGTGTGGAGTTGTTGATAGAAAGCACCACACCTGAAGCCATAGAACCCTGAGAAGTAATCAGCAATGTAAATGCTCCACAAGCTGTAATAGCCCAACTGTGATGGGTTATAAATAGACCAGTGAAGGACAGTAACAGCGCTGACAAGAGTGGCTGCCCTTGTGTTTCTGTAAACAAAATTTCATTGGAAGAACTGTTGATTCAACAATATAATCATGATTTCCCTGAGAACTCCTCTGTAGACCAATTAGAAATGTTAGTTAAATATAGAAGATTCTTAAAGATTGCAGAGACATCAGTGAAGCTACAGAATGGCCATTATAGTCTTCACCTACCTTTCAGAAGGGAAATGCCAACTATGCCTATCAATTGTCAGATTGCAGAGCATCTTCTGAGCCTAAGGACAAGGTTCTTGAGATATAAAATGGTCAGGTCTGAATACACTGAATACCTTACAGAAGTGATCAGTAAAGGACATGCTAAAATAGATAAAATAAACATCAGCTTAAAGGATAGGATAGTGAAGTCTGGTACATTGCACATTGTGTGCACCATCCCAAAAAAAGGAGCCATTAGAGTTTTTTTTTTATTGTGGAGCAACATTGACAAGCACACTTTTTGGAGTAATCACAAGGTTTCATTTGAAGCTTATAGCAGAGATGGCAGATATAAAAAACATGTTCCATATAGTTGTCACTTAGACTTTAATGTAATTCTTATGGTGGCCTGAAGGAGATATTAGTGTTTCTCCTGTTGAACACAAATTGCTGGTACATTTTGTGTCATCTCCTAACTATACAAATTTTGCATTGAGGCAAACTGCCAAAGACCACAGATGCACTTTCAGGCCAGAGGTTGCAAATGCAGTGGAGAACAACTTTTATTGATGACTTTCTTCGATCTTTGGTGTAACAGGTAGAGGCTGTCACTCTCCCTGAGTCAGGGATTTTTGGGGTTAGGTGGCCACCGTAGTGCTGGGAGCAGCCTCCTGCCCTCCCCTCTGTGTTTAGGCTGCTGCAGGTAATTTAGCTCCAGGTGTATATAGGCTCAGTTAGCGTGCTATATATTTGCAGGACTTGCTTCTGGGTTGCTGTTGAAGGTATGTGTCTGTCGTTTCAGTGCTTTCTTTTTTTTAAAGGTAAATATAACGCTCAGTAACGCTAATGCATTGTGCGTAGGGGTTTCTGCCAGAAAATGGGCATCTCTCTCTCGCTCCCCCTCCCTTCCCGGATTCTCCACGCTGTTAGCTGCTAGCTGCTAGCACCAGTACCCTTGCAAACACCAAATTTAGGTAGTTTTTACGTGGATGTGAGCTGTGTTCGCTATAAGGTAGGCTTGTGAAGCTTCCTAATACTTATTTGCATTGGGTTTTAACCTTTATTATGAGAGGGTAACCGCAAACTCATCTTATTTAGGTGTGTAGTTTGGCGTGCCTGAGAACAGGTGGGTTTGGAGCTGGCGTTAGGGAGGTAAGGTAGGGAGTTCCTTTCTTTTTTCCCCTAGCATTAAGTGCATTTCAGCATTGTTTAATGGGGATTGTGGGGTTTTCCTGTGGATTTGTGCATGAAACGAGCCTATTACTTCAGATACCTGAAGCAGGGTGACTAAAGCAAGTACTAATATTAATTACAGCTTAAGGTGGGTTGGAGTTAAGGGCTCTTTTTTAATGAATACTTTATTCTTATTTAAATAAATTTGTACTTTTTGGGTGTTCCATTGAAGTGCCCCATTGACTGTCTAGGTGGCATTGAGCACACTTTCTTCCGTAGCATCTGCTGCTGTTTTGCCTAGGCTGGTGTTTGGCCTATGCTGTTTTTCCTATACTGTGTATTTAATCTGATTTGAGATTTTATAACTGATTTATAACTGATTTTATAACTGATGACTAATTCTGCATCTAGTCTGTGGGGTTGAATTATTAATTTTGTTTCTCTTTTCTTTATTTTTGTTTGGGTTTTATTAATTGTTGTTTTGATCCTGATATTTTAATTGTTTATTATTTTGTTTAATACTGTGATATTGGATCAACCCTGCTTGTAGCCTGGGTTTTGGTGTAGAATTATTTGTTTTATTATTATTGACACTGGCTAGGGTCAACTGGTACAACCTGTGATATAAATTGTGTTATTAATCATCTGTCTATTTTACTCTTACATAACTTCAGCACACGTGGTACTCCTTTGAGCTGACTGGTTATCCTCTTGGGAGATTCCTTTTTTTCTTCACTTCTCTTACACTGGGGTTGCTGTGATGGACTCACCTTTATTTGAGGTTTTGTAGTGTGTGTAATTTGTGTATTCTCTACTGTGAACCTAGCCTGAAGGGCCTCTTGGTGCATAATTTAAATTGACAGTTGATGGTAACATTTTTAGAAGAATTTGCCCAGCCAGTAAACCTTTAATTGGGTTTTAATTACTAAAGTAATCATTGAGCATATTTCTTTTATTAAAATTGATTATTAAAGTGTTGATCGTTTTGATATATTTGCCATTTCTAAACTTCTAGTAAAGCAGTTAACTAAACTCCATTCCACCTCTCTTGAATCAATCTCTCTCTCTCAAATGAACCTGTGTGCTGTAAAACATATCAAGTAGTTTTATTTTCAAAACTGCATATGTACAGGACATACAGAGAATTGAAATTACGTTACTCTCCTTCCCAATTTTACAGCAAGTACAGATAATATATATAATAAAAGAAGGAATGGGAGACACTATGTGTACAATACAGCAGGGACACAAATAGACATACATGAGACAAAACAAGGTGCAGTACTGGTGGGGGTGAAATAGATATATAAATATAAGTAAAAGGAAATAAGATATATAATCTAAAAGAGTGGGAGGCACTATATGTACCATACAACAAGACACAATAAATATACGTAAGACGGAAGACAATAGTGCAATATTGATGGTGATTGAGATGGAATGACAGTATAAATAGAACCTGTATAACAGTAGTGCAAATATGGTATAAGGCTGGTAAAGTGAATGAGTGCGTAAAGTACTTAAAGTTTACAGTTTATGGGGAATTAAAGTGTGAATTGACAGTGCAAGTATATCAGTAGTGCAGGTATTGGGTGTGTAGTGCAAGTCTGTTTGGAAGGGTCCAGTACTTTGTGTATTGTAGTGCAGAGTTTCAGTACTGTATTAGTGGGGGGTCAGGATGCTGAGTGAGTGTGTGCTGGGGGCAGGATTGGGATGGGGGGTAGAGCAGGAAGAGAATTAATCATTCTCACAGCCTGATGAATGGGGCTGTCTCGCAGTCTGCTGGTCCTCGCCCCGAGACTCCTCAGTCTCCTACCTGATGGCAGCAGGCTGAAGAATCTGTGTAGTGGGTGAGAGGGATCTCCTGCCAGACGGAGGGCTTTCCGTGTGAGGCGGGAGCTGTACAAGTCCTGAAGGGAGGGGAGAGAGGTGCCAACATTCTTCTCAGCTGCTCTCACGATGCGCTGGAGGGTCCTGCGGCAGGATGTTGTGCAGGCCCCGTACCACACGGTGAAACAGCTTGTCAGGATGCTCTCGATGGCACCTCTGTAGAAGGTGGTCATGATGGGGATGGGGGCTCCAGCTCTTCTCAGCTTGTGGAGAAAGTAGAGACGCTGATTTGCCTTCCTGGCCAGTGATGCTGAGTTGGTGCTCCAGAAGAGGTCCTCTGTGACGTGCACACCCAGGAACTTGGTGCTGCTCACCCTCTCCACAGCAGTTCCATTGATGGACAGAGGTGCTGTGTGTGTGTTCTCCTGAAGTCCACAACAATCTCCTTAGTCTTCTTTGTGTTCAGAGAAAGATTGTTGTGTTTGCACCAGGAGGCCAGGCGGCTCACCTCGCTCCTGTAGTGTGACTCATCGTTGTTGCTGATGAGACCCACCACCGTCGTGTCATCCTCAAACTTGACGAAGAGGTTGGAGGTGTGTGTTGGTGTGCAGTCATGGGTCAGCAGAGTGACCCATCAGCACACATCCTTGGGGAGCCCCTGTGTTCAGTGTGGTGATGCTGGATGTGTTGCTGCCAACCCGCACTGCCTGTGGTCTTCCAGTCAGAAAGTCTAACAGCCAGTTGCACAGTGAAGTGCTCAGCCCCAGAGAGTCCAGTTTGTGTATGAGTAAGTTTGTGTATATGTATGTTAAGTGTTTTTGCTATAAATAAATATAATCAACTGGTAACATTCTAAGGGTCACATTGGCAACAGAACAGAAAGCAAAGGTCTTTGTGAAAGACCTCACTGCTCTTTGAGAAATAGAGAGATTTCATCTCACTAATGGATTAACAACAGTTGTGCAGACCTTTCATCAATATCAGAGGAAGACAGTGCCATAAGAGCCAGTAATGTAAAGAAACTGGATTTGGACAGAGGTCCCAATGGGCGCTTGAATTGTTATGGTGTGTGTAAATCGATGCTTTCAAATTCAAAATCACTGTTTATAGCTGACCCCACACAAGATTTCAAGAAGCTATGATGTAAAACCAAGTGTATTTGGAGCACCTATACAGTCACAATGGCATCACTTTTCTGATGCCAGCGAACACAGATATGGTACTGTAGGCTATTTAAGACTTATCTCTAACAATAACGCTGTGCATGTGGCCTTTGCATGTGCCAAAGCTAGAGTTGCACCTCTTAAGCAAATAACAATCCCACATATGGATCTTACTGCAGCTTTACTTGCTGTAAACATGGACAGAATGTTAAGAAAGGAATTGCAGCTAAAACTTAGTGCCTTAACCATTTGGACTAACAGCCAACCTGTTCTGAAATATACTGGAAATGAAGAGACCAGATTTAGAACTTTTGATGCCAACAGGATCTCAATCATAAGAGAAAACACTGGTCTTTCATAATGGAAATACGTCGGAACAAAGCTGAATTTGGCAGACATGGTGTCAAGATGCATGAGTGGCAAAACATTTGTGAAATGTAAGGAATGGATCCATGGGCCAGTGTTTCTTCGGAGGACAGAAAAGGATTGGCCTCAGTACCCCATGGAGTCATTTAACCTCACAGGCTGATTTTGAGATCTTGAGAAACTGTTGTTGAGAGTATAAATCCTACAAACAAGCTACTCACTTTTCCAGGTGGAGCAAGTTGAAGAGAGCAGTGCCATTGTACTTAAAGGTAAAAAACAAACTGTGAATAAAGGAAAGTGAATCAAAGTCTCCTTGTACACGCAATCACACTAGGAACCAGAGCAAAGTACAAAGAGCTCAAAATGGTCAGTCTATAACACTGAAGGACATTCTGACAGCAGAGAAGGCTATTGTTGTGGTCTGCCAGAAGCACACCTATTCAGCCAAATTGGAGAAACTGAAATTGGCAACCAGTAAAGGTCTGAACAAAAGGATATTGTGACAAGCTCCTGGTATTGTTGGCAAGCTGTTTGCCCATGTCGTCCTGGCATGCCTGCAGACCCTCACCTAGCGCATCTACCCAGAGTCTCAGTGTAGCTTTAGGGCTGGCCATTTAACTGTGGACATGATCTTCTCATTATGCCAGCTGCATAAGAAGGGCCAGGAGCAGCAGATGACACTTTCCATCGATCTGACGATTTGACCTTGTAAGCTGAAGCGGACTCTTCAGTTTGTTGCGGAAGATAGGCTAACCTCCACGCCTGCTTGCAGTGGTCATGTCATTCCATGAGAACATGCAACTTTACAACATCACCCGTATTCGTGCCAAGACCAAAGTCACAAGGGTTTTAATCTGTGAGATGCTTTTTGCTGATGACGCAGCCATAACATCACACACAGAAGATGGTCTGCAGCAGCTTGTAAATCTCTTCTCTCATGCCTGCAAGGAGTTTGGCCTGACCATCAGTCTAAAGAAGACAAATGTTTTGGCACAAGGCACAGAGACCCTGCCAAACATCGCCATTATTGGATACCGCCTGGAAGCTACCTTGGATCCATCTTCCCTAGCTCACTCTCCATTGATGCAGAGGTCATCAGCAGAATTGCCAAGGCAGCAGCAGTTATGGCAAAACAGAACCAGACAGTCTGGAACATTTCCAGCCTCACTGAGAAGACCAATTTGTGCATCTACAAGGCCTGTGTGCTTAGCAGCAAATCGTGGACCACATATGCGAGGCACAGAAGAAAACTAACACAGATGTGCTGGAACGTGCCAACATGGGCAGTATGCAGGCAACACTTTACGAGAGGCATCTCCGTTGGCTCGGCCACATCAGGAGGATGGAAGCAGGCCGCCTACCCAAAGACCTCCTCTATGGTGAGCTGGCAGAAGGCACCAGGACAACAGGGCACCCGAAACTGTGCTTCAAGGGTGTCTGCAAGAAGGACATGAAGCAGTGTGGCCTAGACATTTATTCATGGGAGAGCCAGGCAGATGACTGCCCTGCCTCAAGTCTTGCTGTCAGGAAAGGCACACAATATGCTGAGGAGGTACAAAACAAAACCGCCACTCAAAAGAGAAACAGACAGAAAGAGTGGAAACAACAGCTCCCAAAACCTTCTTCTGTTGTGTGTGCCAGGTGTTTCAGAGACTGCCATTCACTGTACAGCCGAACACTTCTCGAAAGTGTAATTAGTCACAGGAGATGCACCATTGTTGCATGAGACAGAAGGATGCAGATGAATGAAGTAGTCTACCTGGCCTCTGGGGGGGGGGAGGTTGATACCAGCTGAGACTCTTTTACTATGTGGTATTTTGTTTGTTAAGCTAACAAAGGCAATCGATTAAATACTTTTTTATTCTATTCATTTTATTTCATTAAATAAACAAAACATCAGCATCAACTGAACATCTGCTTTGAATGTGCATTGCATATGTTAAGCAACTATCAGCAGTCACTTCAACACTGGATTAGTGCTGGTTCAGGTTTTTAACCAGCAATCTTTGTTTTAACCCATATTTATAATGAATGTTGATTAGTTGATGCAGTCCTGTGTTTTGATAGATAAATATCTTGGTAAAGCTCTGAATATATCTTATTCAGATATTTCTCATTTCAAAATGAATTGACTGACCTGACAATCTGCAGTTTACAGTGTGAACTCTTCAGTCCAGCAGAGAGCAGCTCCACTCCTGAATCCTGCAGGTCATTGTTACTGAGGTCCAGCTCTTTCAGGGAGGAGTTTTCCAGCTTTAAAACTGATCCAAGGTTTTCACATGTCTTTTGTCCAAGGTTACATGAAGCTAATCTACAACATGTGGAAAGCACAACAGATTTTACTTAAAAATACACATAATGACAATTCAATTAAATCCATAACATTAGTGATAAAAAATAAGAAATGTCTGTGAATGAGTATTATATTATTAACAATCCATTTTAGGTTATTAGAACATTTAACAATCTTAAAGTATAAGATTACAGTCAAAACCAGTGTTGTTGCCTCCAACCACTAACTATTCTTAGTACAAAGCTAATACAATAACCATAATCTAGGTAAACAATTAGTGCAAAGACATAAATAAAATGTTACAAAATATTTTTTTGGGGGGGGAACATTTAAGAAATGATTTATTGGTAGTAAGTAATATATAAATCAACATATAAATTTGTCTCATGTCAATCTAATACTTAGGTAGAATAACTCATCTATACAGCTCAAATTAACATTCCCTATTAAGTCTTGTTTTAATTTTTAGTTTATCCTCCTGCACTCCAGTAGGTTCAGGGTCCTACAGTAAAAATTCTGAAGGCAAGTTAGTCAGTACTAATTTCCCCATTTTATGTAGTTTTACTGAAATTTTTACCCATATAAACAAAATTCTTTACTACGTTTTACTGTGTTCTTACCAGTACTGTGATGTGATTTCGGGGCCACACTGGTAAAATGTGTAATTGCATTGAGAATGTATTTACAGTAAACTCAGTTAGTGCAGTAATACGTGCAATGTATTAACAATAAACTCATTCAGAGCAGTAATAAGTGCTATGGCAGGCATGAAGACTATGTGATCCCATTACCCCTCAACCATGATTCTCCACAGCACCCCATGTAGTTGCTTCAGCATACATTACCATTGACAATTAAATTCTGCATTGACCCATTGTAATAGTTAATGTTGAATATTTGATACAGTCCTGGTGTTTTGATAAATAAATATATTGGTAAAGCTCAGTATATATATATATATATATATATATATATATATATATATATATATATATATACACATATATATATATATATATATATATATATATATATATATATATATATATATATATATATATATATATATATACATATATATATCTTCACATTTATCATTTTAAAATAAACCAACTGACCTGACTATCTGCAGTTTACAGTGTGAACTCTTTAGTCCAGCAGAGAGCAGCTCCACTCCTGAATCCTGCAGGTCATTGTTACTGAGGTCCAGTTCTTTCAGGGAGGAGATTTCCAGTTTTAAAACTGATTCCAGATTTACACATGTCTTTATTCCAAGATTACATGAAGCTAATCTACAAAATGAGGAAAGCACAATAGACTTTACTAAAAAACACACATGTTGACTTTTTTAATTATACAGTAAATCCATAACCCGTGAATAGTAACAATAAGAAATAGATGTAAATAAGTATTATTTTATTAACAATCCATTTTAAGTTTATTAGAACATTCAACAATCTTGAAGTGCAATATTACAGCCGAAACCTGTGATTCACAGTGTTCTGGTCTAACCCTCCAACCACAAAATTTTGCTAGTACAATACAATAACCATAATCTTGTCAGGTCTCTAGGATCTCCTCTCACACACCCGAACTCTATTTCCCAAAATCCCACTGGCCATGACGTCACCGTCAGCCGCTCACTCTCACCCAATCGCGTTACGCTCCCCCGTTCAGAGTCACCTGTATTCTAAGAAGTTCCGGTTCATAGTAATTCCATGTTTTGTATATATAGGGTTCGATTAACGTCTGTTCTTCGCGAGGTATTGTCGACTCATGTTGCTTACTGAGCGTTATTACAAACCCTTTTCTGTCTGCCCTTTTGTTATGATCTTTTTGCCTGTATTACGGATTTTGCCTTTTGTCTTTGCCCTTATTGGATTTGTTATATTATCGGACTGTCTCTCTGGCTTTGGATCTTGGACTGTCTCCTGTATTACGATTCCTGCTTCCAGTGTGAGTTTTGTTCAACCTGTTCTCTGGCTGTGGTATTCTGTTTACAACTCTGTAAATAAACCCGCCTTTACCTTTTACTCGGCGTGCGTCTCTCCTACCTGTCTGGCGTTACATAATACCTCGCCTAAAAGACAGATGGCTGAGTTTAAGGATTTACAACAGGCTGTAGATAACCAGAGGAGATTGCTCGGGCAGCATAGCCAGCTGTTCGAGGGTCTCACTCATTCTGTTAGCGCTCTCACCGCCCAGCAAACCGAGCAACACTCCCAGCTAGCCCAGATAACCGCTAGCCTCCAGGGTATCTCTGCTCAGTTAGCCCAGCTGAGCATAGCCACCCCAGCTAGCTTAGCTCCCGCTAGCCAGGCCCCGGCTAGCTTAGCTTATCCAGCCCCGGCAACAGCTGTTTTTTCCGTGAGCAAACCGGATAAATATGACGGCACCCCTGATCTGTGTAGAGGTTTTTTGCTCCAGATGTCGCTATATTTTTCCAACATGCCTTCTACCACCGACAGAGCTCGTGTTTCATTTTTTGTTTCACGTTTAACCGGCAAGGCTTTGGATTGGGCTACTGCTATCTGGCCAGTGGTAGAGAATGGCACCTATGAACAGTTTCTGAACGAATTTCAGATGGTTTTTGATCACCCTCATCAAGGACAATCACAGGGGGAGTTATTGGTTCGTTTACGCCAGGGAAACCGTTCTGTTGCGGATTATGCGCTGGAATTCCGTACGCTAGCGGCGGGTAGTGGATGGAATGAGCCAGCTTTGCGCGTTATGTTCCGTAATGGATTACATCCGGACATTTTAACCGAGTTAGCTTGTAAAGATGACGGTCTTCCCATGAATGACTTGATTTCCCTGGCTATTAGACTGGATCAGCTGAAACGTAACTCGTTTGTTGGTCAAAAGAGCACTCCTACAGCGGCTCACCTGGCTACTCCCCGCGCTTCTGGATTTACTCCCCGCGCTGCTGGATTTACTCCCCGGTTCTCCACATCACCTCGACCTGCTGCCATTTCCTCTGCTCCAGAAGAACCGATGCAAATCGACGCTACTAGGCTATCGAGAGAGGAGCGGCAACGACGCATCCAAGCCGGTTTGTGTTTATATTGCGGTGGAACTGGTCATGTGCTGCGGAATTGTCAGATTCGACCCCCCCGAGTATTAAATAACAATAACACTCCTGGCTTGTCCCGCGGTGGGCTCTCCCATGGTTTCCATGGCAACCCGGACCGTCCATACGAGCCACCTGCTACAGACTCGGGAAAGCGTGTGGAATCCTCTCCACACGCTAAAGGGGTAAGAGGTCTATACTCTGACATGATTTCTAAATCTATCTTCATATCTATTGTTCTGCTCTGCCAGTCTGCTTCTCCTTTTGTGTTTCCAGCACTAATTGACTCCGGTGCCGAGGGTAACTTCATGAACCACCAACTGGCCAGACAACTCCAGATCCCAATAGAACCCCTGGAGAACCCTGTCAAACTGTCTGCTGTGGATGGGAAACCAATTGGACAGGGAACCATTTCCCACACCACCGTTCCTGTCAGAATGAACGTCAGCGCCCTGCACTCTGAGGAGCTCAGGTTTTTTGTCATGATGGACTCTGATTATTTTGTTATTTTGGGTCTTCCGTGGTTGAGAAAACATAATCCATTGATTTCCTGGTCTAATAATGAAATTATGTCCTGGTCTCCATATTGCCATAAACATTGTATTACTGCTCCTAAACTAAAAGTCCAGTCTACCACTGTTGAGAGTCCTGAGCCTGAGTCTCTTGCACATATCCCAGTTGAATACTCTGATCTTGTTGAAGTCTTCAGCAAATCTCGTGCCACACAACTCCCACCACATCGTCCTTACGATTGCGCTATTGATCTCATTGACAATCAAATACCCCCCAAATCTCACATTTATCCCTTGACTCAGACAGAGGAACAAGCTATGGAGGAGTATGTGCAGGAGGCCCTGGCTCAGGGTTTTATTCGTCATTCCACTTCTCCAGTTGCAGCATCATTCTTTTTTGTAAAAAAGAAGGATGGTGGTCTTCGACCTTGTATAGATTACAGACAACTTAATGCAGTTACTAAAACTTACCCGTATCCTCTCCCTCTAGTGCCTGTAGCTTTAGAACAATTACGTGGGGCTTCTGTCTTTACCAAATTAGACCTTCGTAGTGCATATAACTTAGTGAGAGTAAGGGAGGGAGATGAGTGGAAGACTGCTTTTTTCACCACAAAAGGGCACTATGAATACCAAGTTATGCCTTTTGGCCTCAAAAACGCCCCGTCCGTGTTCCAGTCCTTTATAAATGATGTCCTACGTGACATGTTAGGAAAGTTTGTGATTGCATTTTTAGACGACATTCTAATCTACTCATCCGATCTGACCACACACATTCCCCAGGTCCGCGCTGTCCTATCTCGTCTGCTAGAAAATCAACTTTTTATCAAAGCTGAGAAATGTGAATTCCACCTCTCCTCTATCTCTTTTCTGGGATATATCATTAACGCTAAGGGAGTTTCAATGGACAATAATAAAGTCCAGGCAGTGGTAGACTGGCCCATTCCCAAATCAGTAAAGGAACTGCAGAGATTTTTGGGTTTTGCCAACTTCTATAGACGTTTTATACGCAATTATAGCTCAGTAGCAGCACCACTCACTAATTTGTTGCGACATAATACTAAAACTTTAGTCTGGTCTGAACAAGCGCACTACGCTTTTTCCACCCTTAAGGGAAAGTTCACTTCTGCCCCTCTGTTAAAACATCCCGATCCTAAAGAACCATTCATTGTAGAGGTTGATGCCTCCTGTGTGGGAGTGGGGGCTGTACTCTCTCAAAGATTAGGCTCACCCAGTAAAATGCATCCTGTGGCCTATTTTTCTCATAAAATAATTCAGTCATCTCAGAACCCACCACTATTCTAAAACCAGAGGTAATTTTGGCTCCTATCAGGTGGGAGATTTCAGAGGAGATTAGTCAAGCTAATCAAATTACACCTCCTCCCGCACAATGTCCATCTAACAAAACATATGTACCAAATCAGTGTAGAAATAAATTAATCACATGGGCTCACACTTCCCCATCTTCTGGACATCCCGGTGAGACCCGCACCTATCAATTATTGGAGGGTCGATTTTGGTGGGAGAACATGCGTTCAGACATCCATGAGTTTGTATCTTCTTGTACCATTTGCGCTCAATGTAAAATTCCCCGTACTCTACCTGCCGGTAAATTAATACCATTACCAGTTCCAGCTCGACCTTGGTCCCATTTGGCAGTAGACTTTGTTACAGATCTTCCTGATTCCATGGGTAATACAGTCATTATGACTGTCGTTGATCGTTTCTCACGTGGTGTTAGGTTCATTCCCTTCGCTAAATTACCCACTGCTTTTGAAGCCGCTGAAAGCCTGTTTAATCAGGTATTTCGTATTTTTGGTATTCCCGAGGATATAGTGTCTGATCGCGGTCCTCAATTCATATCTCAAGTCTGGTCAGCATTCATGAGTAGGTTGGGTGTCTCTGTCAGTTTGTCTTCCGGTTATCATCCTCAAAGTAATGGTCAGTGTGAAAGGATGAACCAGGAACTAGGGAAATTCTTACGTATATATTGTTCTAACAATGTTCATGATTGGGCCCAATATCTCCCCTGGGCTGAAGTGGCTCAAAATTCTCTTGTCAGCTCTTCCACTAAGTTAACACCCTTTCAGTGTGTCCTAGGTTATCAACCTCCGCTCATGCCATGGTCAGCTGAACCTTCTGATATCCCTGCTGTAGATCAGTGGATGCGCCGTAGCGAGGAGGTGTGGGAGGAGACTCACAGACGTATTGAAGCCGTGTTAGAACAACACAAACAGCAGGCTGATCGTCATCGTCGTGAGGCCCCGCTCTACTCCCCAGGAGATCGCGTTTGGCTATCTACCAGGGATTTCCGGCTCCCCGAAGGCAACAAAAAATTATCAGTTAAGTTTATTGGCCCTTTTAAAATAATCAAAAGAATCAACGAAGTTACATACCGTCTTGAATTACCTTCTAATTATCGTGTCTGTCCTTCTTTCCATGTTTCTTTACTTAAGCCGGTTATCCCTGGTCCGCTGGATGAGACCTCGCATGGGATGCTGCCTCCTCCGCCTGTGCTCATGGATGGTGGACCCGTCTACGCGGTGGAGCGCCTGTTAGACTCCAGAAGGAGGAGGGGAGCCCTGGAGTACCTGGTTGATTGGGAAGGCTACGGACCTGAGGAGAGAAGCTGGGTTACTGCAGCAGACGTCCTTGACCCATTGTTGGTGGAAGAATTCCATCGGTCGCATCCGTCTCGTCCAGCACCACGCCCTCGGGGTCGTCCAAGGAGGAGGTCTCCTGACCCTGGAAGGGGTAGACGCTATAGGTCTGCTGCTACTCGGTCTCTCAGTTCCGTCCGCGGCTCCAGGAGGGGTCGTCCCAGGACCAGGGGTTGTCCCAGGACCAGGGCTCCTGTTCAGGCTATCCCCGCTTCGGGTTCTCGTGTCCGTCGGGCCTCCGGGCGGAGAGGGGCGGTTCCTGTGTGTCGTCCTCGTCCTTCGGTTCTTTCGGACTCCTCGGGGGGAGGTACTGTCAGGTCTCTAGGATCTCCTCTCACACACCCGAACTCTATTTCCCAAAATCCCACTGGCCATGACGTCACCGTCAGCCGCTCACTCTCACCCAATCGCGTTACGCTCCCCCGTTCAGAGTCACCTGTATTCTAAGAAGTTCCGGTTCATAGTAATTCCATGTTTTGTATATATAGGGTTCGATTAACGTCTGTTCTTCGCGAGGTATTGTCGACTCATGTTGCTTACTGAGCGTTATTACAAACCCTTTTCTGTCTGCCCTTTTGTTATGATCTTTTTGCCTGTATTACGGATTTTGCCTTTTGTCTTTGCCCTTATTGGATTTGTTATATTATCGGACTGTCTCTCTGGCTTTGGATCTTGGACTGTCTCCTGTATTACGATTCCTGCTTCCAGTGTGAGTTTTGTTCAACCTGTTCTCTGGCTGTGGTATTCTGTTTACAACTCTGTAAATAAACCCGCCTTTACCTTTTACTCGGCGTGCGTCTCTCCTACCTGTCTGGCGTTACAAATCTAGCTAAACTGGTAGTCATAATAAAACAATAAAATGTAAAAAAAAAACTCAAAACAAAGGTTCTGCACAGTGTGGTTGGGTAAACCTTGGTGAGAAGCTGTGGTGGCTGCTCCAATTCTGAATGAATGGGCAGAGAAATGTGTGGGATTAAATCTGCTGAGGGAGAGTATGTTTCTGAGGTGAAAATGAAACCAATGACGGGTAGCAGGGGAACCGGGTTCACTGATGAACAGGGGGTCGTGAGGGCGAGCACCTTGGGAGTGACAGAAATGGAGGTAGTGCTGGAGAGGTTCGTATGGACTGAAGTCTGAAGATGAAAACTGGAGTACATGTCCCAAATTGGTATGTTTTGCTTTGCTTGATGTTGAAAATTAGGGTGTCAGCGTCCAGAATGGTGACATCAGACAGACAGGGGTGAAGAGAGGGATGGTGAGTGATGGAAGGAGTGGTAAATTCCAATACTCAGAGGAAGTCAAAAAAAAAAGCTAGCAAAAACATAGCTTCTAAGGTTTGAGAAATATTAGGAGAATATTGTCCAGATTGTAGAGTTGATAGACAGCAGAAGAGGATGGAAGAGGTTAGGGGAAGACATTGGTGAGTGGGAGAAGTTGATTAAAAAAGTTGATAGCCGACAGGTAAACTTTGAGGGTGGATGATCAAATGGAGAGATGGGAGCTGGTAAAGGTGAAGAAATTGGCAGTGGTGTGTAGATCAAAGGAAGGAAAAGGGATTGAAAGAAATAGGTGGAACCGACGAAAACATTACCATCCTGTCCAGTAAGTAGAAAGAGTGTTGGGAGAAACAGCATTAAGAATGAGGTCCTGGGATTGGAGAGTCAGATGGTAGAAGGCAAGAAGACAAAAAAAAAAGCTGTTTCTGTGCTGGGATTAGAGCTGGAGTCCTTAACACCACTGGCAGAGAGGAGAGCCCTCAGCAAGCTGCTGAACATCATGGACAATGTTCACCACCCTCTGCACAGCACCATCACCAGGCAGAGGAGCTCATTCAGCGGCAGACTACTGTCCCAGTCCAGCTCCACAGACAGACTCAAGTCTTATGGCCTGAGGGACAAAAGACTTTCTTTCAACTCATCTCAGCACAGCAAACTGAAGACTCTGTGACACTTTCATTCTGGTAACTCTGGCCACACCATGGACACACCCTCAGCCATGGACACACTCTCAGACTTGCTGATGCCTATAACACTATTTTTTATAGTTCTACCCTATTTTGCACTAGTAGTTCATTTACTAGTTCATTCATCTACTGTTTGCTTATCTTTTGCACTGCTGAATTTAAATCATTATACTGTGTACTGTGTATTTGCACTTTCTGTATGGCTGACATCAGTTATCCTCACTTTATGCACATCAACTGGTGTTCACTGTCTATTGTTCAACTGCACTACCTCCATTCTACATTACACACACACTAAAGACTGCATTTTTACATTTTACATTGTACATTCTATTTTCTATTTGATTGTATTTATATATATCTTTATCTTTATATTTTATATATTTTATTTTGTAACTTTGTGTATTCAATTTGTAACTTTGTGTTTTATACCTGCTGCTGGATGTCTAGAATTTCCCCTCGGGGATCAATAAAGTATCTATCTATCTATCTATCTATCTATCTATCTATCTATCTATCTATCTATCTATCTATCTATAAAGAGGGAAGATATTGTCCAAATAAGGTGGAGTTGGAGTTGGATGTGGGTCTGAGTGTGGAGCCAAGGTCCTGAATTTCTGAAATTGGAAATGAGACAGTAAATCAGCAATGGGGTAAGATGGACGGGAATGTGAACAGCTTTGAGGATTAATCGGTGCATGATAGAGTGCCAAGTGAGACGCCGGAGAAATGGCATTAAGGACGGACAACGAGACCGTCCCTTGTTGACAGCCTGGAATATGGCTAAGAGTGTGTGAAAATGATGTGTCGCATTCATTCGTTTCCCCATAGCAGGGTAGCGACTATGATAAGTTAAAGTTCACGAAGTGCAGATGAATCGCTATTATACGAAGGGAGCTGAAAAAATTCGGCAGGCCAGTGAGAGGCAAACCATCTGCCATCGTAAAATCCACCAAAGCCGGTGGAAGGCATGGCGTCCATGAAGAGGTGTATATCTTCAGGTTTGGACACTGCATCGTGGAAGAGAGAGGAGTAGGAGCCAGAAACGCAGTTCTGCTAGACATGCCTCATCCAGTGTGACGAACTGAATGTAGGATATAATTGAAAAAGCGAGAAGGAGGACATGGGAAATAAAAGTGCGACCCTGTGAGAGAATGCGCATAGAGAAATTCGGATGCCTGGGTCAGATGCCCGACGCTAGGGAGGTGATGCAACGAGCAGGAGGAGAAGTCGGGGAGTCCAGGACCAGAAAGTTGTCCAGCAGGTACACAACATAGAGAATGCCACACACGTTAAGCAGGATCCAGGACAGAGCCTCAGTGAGACAGTCAAATATCTTGGGGCTGCTCTTACAGCCGAAAACAAGCTGGGTGGCGAAGTAGTAATTCCCCTTCCAACGCACGCAAAACAGGTGCCAAAAGTCAGGATGTAGGGGCAAGACCTTAAAGGCTGAAATGATATGTGCTTTAGCCATCCTTGTGGCCGATAAGTTTAATGAGGGAAATCGCATCATCGACGCGGGCGTAGCATAGGGAAAATTTGTCGCTGGGCACCAGGCAGGTTGACAGAAGGTACAAAAGAGCCACGGGGAGCAGATAAGTCAATCATGAGGCATTTCTTCCCCGAGTATTTGCGCGTGGCAATGGGATTAATTCGAAAAGTAGAAAAGGGGGGAGAGGAAAGGGGCCGACCATGGAACCATCAGAATCCTCCCTGGCCAGGAGGAAGGAGACGACATTGGGCTTGGAAGCCGAGAAAAAAAGTCTGGCAATGCAACGAGCCCGAGAGTGAAACCATCCAGTAGGTAACATAGACGCAGGATCAGAGTGAGAAGACAGGCATGCAAGCGAGCTCTGTTACATTAACCGGGGTGGACAGATAGCGGAGCAGTAAGCTCTGCACGAACTTGGGCTGATTGGGGGACAAACAGGGGGAACTGGGGGGCTTGGGGAATTCTAGGAACTCGGTGAACGAGGGGGTTGGGGCAGGGGCGGGAACAGGAACCAAGGGGGTGGGAACAGAGACGGAGGGGGCGGGGACAGACACGCGGGGGTAAAAAGAAGAATCATGTCCACTGGTGGGAAGAGCAGAAAACTCAGGAGAAGGTAGAGAGGAGGAGATTGGCGAGAGAAGATGGAAGAATGAGTAGTAGCGGACCGGGGGGAAAGTTGTGGGTGGAGTTGTGGCGATGTCATCGCGGCTCCCAGGAAGCCGCGCAGGGGACCTTCGGATGGCAGCATCGGAGGTGAGCAAGAGAGAAGAGTCCTCTTGGAAGACGAACGGTCGAAGTGGATCCAGCGGTTCCTCAGGACCCTCTGTAATCCAGCGACGGTCCATTCGGACATGGAGCGGGCTGGAGCCAGAGATGGAGGAAGCAGCGCGCGGGAGGTGGAAGCAACAGAAGAACTGCCGCGACGAGATCTACACTGGGAACGGCGTGCGGGAAAAGGGGAGCGATCACGCTGGGCTGGTGAATGGCCACACTAGAGCTTAGATTCTCTGCCCGAACCCGACCTGACCGAACTCGGGTCGGGCCGAGATTTCACACCTCATTCCTCATAATGACAGTTTTTGGGTCGGGCTCAGGCAAAATGTGCACAGGCTCGGGCTGGGTCAGTTTGGATTTTTTGTGCCCGATCTAAGCTCTAGGCAGCGCCGAGCCTGGGAGGCCACGCTGCACCGGGGAGCCGGAAACTGCGGAAGCAGCAGGGGCAACGGGTATGGAGACCACAGGTCGCAGCCTTGGAGTGGGGCGGGATGCAGCGGCGGACGAGTAACTAGAAAATATCTTTGAATCTGAGGCAACGAGCTCCAGGTCCATGGTGCAGGAGTGACAGGTAAACTCGAGGTCACACGAGGTTGAACGTCACAAAGGTGAGGTGCAACAGGGAGGCATACATAGGGCCAAGGGGAGGAGCTTATAATTGAGGCGTGCTTTATATACCAAAATTCTATTAATGCTTAACAACACTTAAAGGGCTACAAGTTTTGGAGGAGACATTTAGGACATTATTTATTGGTACTAAGTATTATCTCATTCGACATATACATTTTTCTTGTGTCAGTCTAATACTTAGTTAGAATAAATCCTCTGTAAAGCTCAAATTATCATTCCTATTTAGTCTTGTTTTAACTCTTATTTTATTCTACTGCACTCCAGCAGGTTGAGAGTCCTGCAGTAAAAAGTCTGAAGGCAAGCTAATCAATATAAATATTGAATATATGGAATTTTACTGAAATCTTTACGCATATAATCAACTTTTTAGTAGGTTTTAATGTATTGTTACCATTACTGTTATGTGATTTACGGATATGGAGACCTCACTGGTGAGAATGTGTAATTGCAATGAGAATGCATTAATACTGAGGTCAGTCAGAGATGTGCAGCAGTAATCAGTGCTATGACAGGCTTGCAGACTTTGTGAGCCCATTACCCCTCTACCATGATTCTCCACATCATCCCATGTAATCTATCACATTAACAACTATAACAATTAAATTCTGCACTGATCCATATTTATAGTCAATGTTGATTATGTTGATTTTTTCAATCCAGTCCTGGTGTTTTGATAGATAAATATCTTGGTAAAGCTCTGAATATGATATCTTCACATTTATTAATTTAAAATGAACTGACTGATCTAAGACTAAACTGTTCAATTTACAATTCAAATTACAATTCCCTTAGTTCTGTTTTAACTCTGAATTTATCTTCCTGCACTCTCTCAGATTGAGTGTCCTGCATTAGTAATTGCAAGGAAGTAGTAATGCTTTCAGAACGGATAAAGCTGATCATTGTGTAATTACACTATTCAAAAAGAGTTTTCCTTTTATATATCTGTAATGCTGAAACTATTTTCCAGTAAACTTTCATATATTTTATATCCTAAATTTCAACTCAATAGTCATCTTGTTATGTCCTGAGATTGTAAGTCATTTAATAGGACTGGGATTTCTCACATCCAAATTTTAGTTAGCAGGAGGAATGAAGGGTAACTCATTCTGGTCTAGACTGAACTGGATATTGCTGTTGTAGAAACATGAATAAAATTACAATTCTAGAAAAGGGTTAAAGGAACCAAATAAAATACTAAATAACTTTTTTAAAGGCTTTATTGAAGTCAGAGTCACTAATTCTACATATCACTACAGAGTAAATGTAAGTGAACCTAAATGGGAGCATTTACATTTGAATAAATTGTTCTTCCAAAAGATTCTGATTGTTGTGTACATAAGTGAAAAAAGACTTTGCATCCAACAGAAAGTTCACTTTTAATTGGTTGGTGTAATCTGACTAGGGTTGCAACGGTATGAGATTTTCACGGTATGATAACCGTCTCAGAAAATACCGCGGTATCACGGTTATCACGGTATCACAGTTTGTTACATATATTATTAAACTGACCCTTAAAGAAATTACAACAAAGGTTTTTTGTTCAATTAACTATTTATTGTAGAAACCTGGAACAACTATATAGATAATGTCTCCTTGAAAAAAATAAACTGTACACCATTAGGTGAAGGAAACCAGGTTTTTCCACTACTCTTAAGGTCATTAAGGGTGTATATATATATAAAAAAAAATTATATATATATATATATATATATATATATATATATACACACACACACACACACACACACACACACACACACACACGTGTCACACATTACATGTCCTCTAAGAAGTAAAGATCCTGTGTTTAAACTATTCAGTACAATTATTTAAGTTTAAATTATTTAATATCTGATAAACTGAGCCTGGGTCAGTGTCTGATCAACAACTGTTGTAAACGTCCGTTTTACTGCCAAGTTGGTATATAACCAGATACTGCAGAAAGAGGGGATTTATTTCTGACATGATCCTCACAATAGAGATTTCTATTTTAAGGCTCTCACACCGAGTCTGGTTTTAACACATAAAAACAGGCACGTCAGAATTTGAAAATTAACGCATGTAAATGAATGGCGTCTTTCACATCCAGTCCGGCCAGTACCTTTACACGGACACGTGAATCCGTCGTAGCACACACTTCACGCCTGTACCTGCGTGCCCAAATTTCGGATAACTCAGCGCTTTTGCGGGCGCTTACCGCATGGGTTGTGCACGACTACAAAGAGGTTTTATTTATGTTCAGATTAAAATTATAAACTAAACACATACTTTGCGCTGCACGGCGGGGTGGTGTTCTTGGAGATGGGAGAACAGGTTTGACGTATGTCCACCTTTAGCTGTGACTTTACGGCCACATTGATGATAAATCGGATAACCATCCTCGGGTGCGCTCGGCGGGTCTCTGAAATAGTCCCACACTGCTGATTTTAGTTTAGCCTTTTTTTAGGCGGACGGAGATTTGTTTAGTCTGATGCACTTTCTGCTGTTCTCACCGCTGTGTGCTGAGCAGCTGAAGCGGAGCGGAGTTGCGCATGCGCGGGTGAGTTTCTCCGCTGGCTTGCGTTTTACCGGTAATAAGCAAACACACACGGTATGATAACCGTGCATTTTAATACCATGGTATACCGTGAAACCGGTTACCGCTGCAACCCTAAATCTGACCTTCACTATAAGCTTCATCCGGTCTGTTTGCTGGGAATAAACTTTTTATTATGTTAAAATGAACTGACCTGAGAATCTGCAGTTTACAGTGTGAACTCTTCAGTCCATCAGAGAGGAGCTCCACTCCTGAATCCTGCAGGTTATTGTTACTGAGGTCCAGCTCTTTCAGAGAAGAGTTTTCCAGTTTTAGCACTGATTTCAGACTTTCACATGACCTTACTCCAAGATTACATGAAGCTAGTCTGAAAAACAAGAAGCTACAGATTTTATAATAAACTCAGTGGGGAAGGTCTGCATGAAACAGAATTACATTGTGAAATACAGAGTCTTTCTAAAATGCTTGTCTTTATTTATTTAATTAACTTCCAAAATAACAGAAATAAGATTTGCAATTATAAAGTTATATTAATGCTTACGGAACAGATAGGATACAGTACACAGGATAGAGTACTCATATGTGGTTGGTTTTTATATTGTAGTTTGCTTACACATTGTGGTTTGCTTACACTTTCACTCACAGTCCTAACTTTGACTTTATTTATTAAACAGGAACTTTGATAATAAAAACATAAAAAAACTTTATTGTTTGTAACTGTACTTATTTGCATATGAGCTCAACATATTAGTCATCCTCTTTGTCAATTTCCAACTAGTCTATTTGATTATCAGTGCAAATGTTGAACTATTGCGAGTATTACCACAATACTGTACCAAGTCTAATACTATTTTAAAACTTAAAACAAGAATTTCCACATATATTGCGGTCATGTCCTATACATCAACACTTCCTTGGTTAAAATGAGCAGTGAAAGGGTTAAATATATCCCTTGTCAGTGATGGAGTCATTTAAGATTAAAGCTGTTTCAGTATAACTTTTAATAACTTTGTATATCTGGCATTGTGAATTTTTATGCTCTAAAATTGTTTAGTTAATTTTGTTCTAAAAATGTTTAAATCCAATAATATTTAGAGAGCTTATACTAACAAGTAAGCTTATTAAGTAAAATTATTAAGCTTCTTAATAATATAATAATATTGATAAAATAGTACTGACAGAGCTCTCTGTGTGTTTTTCACCACAGGCAGTAATCTCCTCAGTCCTTCTTCTGATGCTCTGTATTTCTTCAGTTCAATCTTCTCCTGAATCTCCTCTGACATCATCAGCACAAAGATCAGAGCTGACCACTGTGTGGATGAGAGTTCCTGTTTTGAGAGATTTCCTGAGTTCAGGAAGTTCTGGATTTCAGCAGTGAGTGAGTTGTCCTTCAGTTCACTCAGGCAGTGGAGGAGATTCAGGCTTCTGTCAGACTGCATTTCCTCTTTCAGTTTCTCCTTAATGTAGTTAGCTGTGTTGCTAATGCTCTCTGCTTTGATCTTCAGGCTTGGCAGAAGTTCGGTCAGGACCTCCTGACTGTCCTTCACTGAGAGGCCGAGGAGGAAGCGGAGGAAAAGGTCCAGGTGTCCATTTTCACTCTGCAAAGCTCTGTCCACGGCACTCTTATGGAGATCTGTTATCCTCTTATTAATCAACAAAACTTTGTCCAAAACTTTGTTTTTGAACACATTCTTCTTCTTATTGCAGTGTGAGTGATGCACATATACAGCTGCAAGGCTTTCCTGAACACTCAGATGCACAAAGCTGAAAATGTTTCTCTTAGAAATTCCTTTCCGCTGGCTGAAAATCTGTGTACACACTCCTGAGAACACTGTACCATCAGTAACATCAATCCCACATTTCTTAAGATTGTCCTCATAGAAGTTCAGCTCTCCACTCTCAAGATTACAGAAAGCCAGTTCACCGAGCTTCAGAATGATGCGCTCAGGGTCAGTGTCAGTCTTCTGACTGTATTTCTCCTTCATCAGGTTTTTCTGCTGCAGTAGGAAGCTCATGTACATTTCTGTCAGGGTTGTGGGGATGTTCTTCTCAGTCTCTTTATCCATCAGTGGCTGAAGCACAGTGGCAGAGATCCAGCAGAAGACTGGGATTTGACACATGATGTGGAGACTCTTTAACTTCTTTATGTGTGAAATTATTTTCTCTGCTACATCCTCTGTTTTGCAGTATTTGGTGAAGTACTCCTCCTTCTGTTCATCATTAAATCCCCGCACTTCTGTCACCAGATTGATGTATTGCTGGGGAATCAGATGCGCTGCTGCTGGTCGACAAGTTACCCAGACTAGAGAAAAGGAAAGCAAATTTCTGTTGATGAGATTTGTGATCAGTAAACCTACTTTACTCTTCTCATTCACATCTTTTACTTCCTTTCCATCTTCAAATTCCAGTGGGTAACGATACTCATCCAGCCCATCAAAAATAAACAGCACTTTACCATCTTCTTCTGGAAGAGACTTCAGTGCAGGCTTTGAGGAAAAAAAGCAGTTATTCAGTAGTTCAATCAAACTGAACTCCTTCTCTTTCTTCAGATTCAGTTCACGGAAGGGCAGAGGGAAAATGTACTGAATGTCCTGGTTCTCCTTTCCTTCTGCCCAGTCCAGTATGAATTTGTTGACTGACACAGTTTTCCCGACTCCTGCAATTCCCATTGTCATCACTTTTCTGTTCCGTCGACCTGTACCCGGCTGGACTTTAAAAATATCACAGCATTTTATACACTCTTCCTCACTGCCAGCTTTATTGGGAGACATCTCTATTTGCATCACTTCATGTTCATTAATGACTCCTCCACTTTTATTCTGCACTATAATGAGCTCAGTGTAGATATCTTCCAGAAACTCCTGATGACCTGTCTGTGAACTTCCAATCAGTAAACGCTCGTAGTTCAATTTCAGAGTGTCCTTCAGCTTGATGCAGTGTTGTTCATCTTTTGAAAGAAAAAAGAATGTGCTTTTTAATCAGTCTTTATTTTACATTAGTAAAGATACAATTGGATGAACAAAGATTAAAATGTGAAATGAGTGGTTTCCAAACCATTGATATCGGAGTTCTGTGTGTATCTGTTCTCAGGAACATTTTCAATTAAATATCAATATAGATATGTTCTGCAATACTTTATCCACGTCTTTATGAGCACCCTTGGTGTAATGACACATTTGGAAAATAATGTTTATTTAACTACCCAAACATATTAAAATCCTAATGAATACTTAATCTGTTTTTCACAACTAAATTTATATGGCCTGTGCATGTCACACAGCAAAAGTTGAGGAATTTGTTTGCCTGAGTACTATTTATAAACCATTATATATATGTATATATAAATATATATATATATATATGTATATATAAATATATATATATATATATATATAAAACATTTATATAATATATATATATATATATATATATATATATATATATATATATTTTATGTTTTCTTTTTATTTGAATGGTAATATACATTACAATTTACGTTTACAATTTACAAACTAATAATACAGTGAAGGAAATAATTATTTACTCCTTTGCTCATTTTGTATGTTTGCCCACTGACAAAACATAAAAAGTATGTCATTTTAAGGGTAGTTTAATTGTAAAAGTGAAATCCAGAAAATCACATTTTATAAATGATATAGATGTATTTGCATTTTGCAGAGAGAAATAAGCATTTGATACCTCTGGTGCTCAGCTCATGGACTGCAATGACTCTGCTGAGCATGTGACACTGTCACACTCTTTTTCGCCAGTGTACTGATTGGTTGATTACTTGATTACTCCCAGCTGCGCTCCTGGTATTTTCAGCCCCCCTGTTCCCTTAGTTCTCTGCTGAGTATTATCTGGTTCTTCAGCTCTGTTACAACATATTTTCCATAGCCTGTCCCGTTTCTTTGTTTATTGACCTGTTTCTCGACCACTCTATTGCTTAGCCCTTGTGCACGCAGTTCTTCTTCAGTTGTACCATAGGGGGGGAGGGATGGGCTGGGTTGCCGCCGTTCTCCTTCAGTGTGTTTCAGAACTTTCGAATCGGACAGTTCTTCGCGCCTGACACTCTGGCTGAAACTCCACCCTCTTTGACTAGATCTGCCTAACAACAGAGCGATCTATATTCTGATTGGCTCAACGAGAGTACATCATAATATACAGCCGATGGATTGGCAAGCGTGAGAAATACAAAAATATGTGGCGTGTGAGCGTGTGAACTCGCTGAGGTGCGTGTGTCACACGCTCAAAGCATGAGACTTGAGAACGCTGGCCATAAGCCTGTTATTTCCTGATCTTCCCGAGTGTTAGTTTCATGGTCCCCTTATTGTGTTGATAATTGTCTAGTTAAGCCCCAAGTAGCCTTTTCCTCTACTACTGTGGAAAGCCCTAGCTTCCAAGCCCCTGTTGACATACCCCTGAGTATACAGATTTTTTAGAAGTTTTTAGCCCATCCTGGTCTCAATGACATCACTAAGAAATACGCTTACCCCCTTCCTTTCATCCCTGTAGCCCTAGAACAGCTCAGAGGCACTACTGTGTTCTATATATATATATAACTTAATTCATATTAGAGAGGGTAACGAGTGGAATGAGTTATGGTTTGTCCAATGCCCCGTCCGTGTTCCAGTCATGAATGACGTCATCGTTGTGCTGGAAGCTCATGTCCTGGTAGATGAAAGGAGGTGCATGACTCCATCCATTCTCTTATTGATGCAGTAAAGTAGTCCTGTGCCCTTAGCAGAGAAATACGCCCAAAACGTATGTTCCCACTTCCATGCTTTACAGTCGGGTCGGTATTCTTTGGGTCATATTTAGCATTTCTCTCCAAATTCCCTCCAGTATTTCCTCCAAACATTCATGGAGATCCAGATTGATGTTGATTGACAGTCATTTTGTATTTGGGTCATTCCTTGGATTGGGCGCAATTTTCAAAACTTTTTGAAAAACAAACAAAAGGGAAACCAAAAGTCAAATTGGTACTGGCACTACATAAGAGACTAAATGAACACTGTGTTGTATCTTTACATTTCATCATGAAAAAAGCAGCAATTAAACAGTAATTTGTAAATCTTTAGAACAATTAATAAAGAAGGCTAACACTTAGTAACAACAAGCAATTAAAAAACAATTGCTAAAAGCAGATTTAAAGCAGATTTCCCTGTCTGCCCATCTGTCCACCATTTCTCTATTTGTAGTTATTTCCTTCTCCTTTCAGGATCAGAATCCCGGCATTGCCTGTAATTATTCTGTCTCTCTGCAGCACTTAAGGGCATTCTTTAAGAGATTGTCACATATTAGCCTGTGTCTGTCCTGTGTTCCTCTTTTGGTTCTATGTGCTTCTGCCCTCTGTTTTCCTGTCTTGTGTTCCCAGCTTTTTTGAGCACATGGCATTGTTTTGTTTTCAGTGTTGGGTAATTAGTTATAGTTACTAGTTACTTCTCCAAAAAAGTAACTGAGTTACTAACTGAGTTACTCCACTACAAAAGTAACTAGTTACCAGTAAAAGTAACTATTGCGTTACTTCTCATACCTGTCAAGTTTTGAATTTAAAAATAAGGGAAATTTTCCTAAGGGGCCTTTTTCACTATTAATAATCTTTATATAATATTTCTCTAGCAGGCAACAAAATCAGCTCGGGAGTACTTCTGGATAATAAAGTAAGTGGCGGTATGATGTGTCTAATACACTGCTGGATTAACATAATGATTAAGTTATGGTCCACAGTGAGCTAAGGGATGAACTCAGTAAAGGATTGTTTATTAGCTGATCAGTTGGATCCGGTGGAAAACACTCAATTTAGAGACAGTGAGCAGATTTCAGGAACTGCTTAAAACTACCAAAATAAAGTACTGTAACATTACTAAATTCTGGCTATCCACAACATCCTGCTTCTAGCAAACTAGTTAAACATATAAACAAAAACTAAATTAGTTTTTGTTTATTATAGCTTACAATAAGTCCTGCAATCCTAAATTAGTAAAATACAAGTAAAAACATATAATCAGTTACTGGCTGATCAGGTACATCAAGGCAGGTTGAACATTATATATATGGGTTTGATCTGTCTGTTTTGATTGGGAGACGAGTCTTTTTAACCTGCAGAAATGGCTTTTTTTTTGTAATACGGAAAATTTACAGGAAAATACTAATACGGGAGGACGGCGAGAAAGAGGAGTAAAATACGGTAGTTTCTGGGCCAAAATGGCAGACTTGACAGGTATGCCTTTGTAAAAAAAAAAAAAAAAAGGTTCATTGAGCGGCTAAAGTAACGTGCTGTAACGGGGTGTCGGAAATGGTAACGGCGTTATAGTTACAGTCCGAGTAATAAGTTAGATTAACGCCGTTAATTTCAACGCCGTTACTCCCATCACTGTTTGTTATTGTCCTGCCTCCTCCCTAGCCCCACCCTAGCCATTAGTGTTGTCACCCTGTGTCTTATTTGTTAGTTATTTAGTTTTTGTTTTTATAGTTTTTGTTCTAGTCTTAGTTATTTGGTTTCCCAGTTTAGTTTTTTTGAGTATTTTGCATGTCCAGTGTTTGTTTTTCTGTTTTGCTTTTGTTTATCTTGTTTCTTTATATTACATTTAAATACTGCAATTACGTCCATCTTCTCATCCTACCTGTGTGACAGAGATGCCTACTTAATATCAATATTAAGAAACTCTATTATTATTATTTAAACTAAACATAATAAAAAGCAACATAAAACACACATGCACTTCATTTATATATACACATTATAATGTCCATCCTATTATGTCTTTGGTGGTAACAGGGTGGACCATAACAGGGTGGACATTCTGAAATAAAGTTAGCCATTATCCTGTGTGTGAGCAAAACCAGGCTAGCAAAATAGTGAAATTTGGCAAAGAATTGTATGCTTTTTAATTTGACTATTTTGAAGTGATTATATCTTACAGCCTTTCTCATATTTTTCAGAACAGGGTGGACATGTGGTTGACCTTGCCAGATTGATGAGATAAAATAAGGAAAAAGAGACATTAGAGTTAGGAGTGAGCCACTCATCTTCCACAGTGTTTCCCCCTCCAAAAAGATGATGCAAACTCCATGAAATGATGTCAGTATGTAAAACAGCTCTTAATTTAAAGAGACACTACTTAGACATACAGGGGTTGGAGAATGAAAGTGAAACACCTGGTTTTAGACCACAATAATTGATTGTGGTGACAGACAGTTCTGGTGGAAACAGGAGAGTTGAGGTGCACATTGAATTCTGCGTGATTTGACTGGCCGTGGTTTTATGTTTTTTGGATACAATCTGGGTTAGCACCCGAACATCCCTTTCAGACAGCTTCCTCTTACCGCGTCCACAGTTAATCCTGTTGGATGTGGTTGGTCCTTCTTGGTGGTATGCTGACATTACCCTGGATACCGTGGCTCTTGATGCATCACAAAGACTCTGGTATGTCTCCCATAATGTTGTGTGCATTGCAATATTTATATATATTTATATTTATTTCTTCCATTTTTATTACTATTGCACCAACTGTTGTCTTCTTCTTACCCAGAGTCTTACTTATGGTTGTGTAGCCCATTCCAGCCTTGTGCAGGTCTATGATCTTGTCCCTGAAATCTTTAGAAAGCTCTTTGATCTTGCTCATGTTGTAAAGCTTAGAGTCTGACTGATTAATTGAGTTTGTGGGCAGGGGTCCTTTAAACAGGAGACAGCTTTTTAAGACAGCTGTCTTTAACGCAGGTATCGAGTTTATTAGAAGCATCTATCTGGTTTGTAGGAGCCAGAACTCTTAATGGTTGGTTGAGGAAATATCTCTGCAAAATGCAAATAATATAATATAATAATATAATTTATACAATGTGATTTTCTGGATTTTATTTTTGATATTCTATCTCTCTGTTAAAATAAACCTACCCTTAAAATTATAAACTGTTAATGTCTTTGTCAGTGTCTTTTCATGTCTTTTGTCAAACTTACAAAATCAAAAGGATCCAATTTTCTTCCTTCACCGTAAAAGTAGGCTCAGATTGTACAATGTAGCATAAAAAACAGAATTATCATAAGAAATATTTTAGCTGAATATTTTCCATTGCCAAACATTCAGTGCCTTAAGATGTGAAAGAGTTTCAGTTGTAAGTTGTTAATATGAGATTGCTATACTGGTTAACACAGAATAACAGTGATTATTTGATGGGTTTACCTGCAGTCAGTGTAGTAGTAGAGGCTGCTGAACTCTCACTCATTACCTGTCCTCCGCCTGCTCCACCTGAGGGAGAGCACAGCAGTACAGAATAAGAAGCAACATCAGAAAATATAATCATAAAAACACTGAACTGAGCACTATTCATTATTATTACTAAACTAATTATGATGTTAAATATGATGCTGCAGTTTTAAAAGAGGCAGTGATTGGTTTCCCACGTGTTGGAGGAGGCATGTGCTCGTCTTAACTCTCCTTGTGTTATAAAGCATTACTAGTGATGGGGGTTATACAGCTGAAGAGAAGCTCAATGGTTTGGACAATTGGCCACATAAACTGGGAAGAAAAATAATAAACAAATATAAAATAAACAAATAAACAAATGAAAAACTTAAAAAAATATGTTCTTGCGTACTATCAGCATAACCTACTGTACTCCCTCTCTCTGACTCCGGCTGTTGATGGAGAAGCAGCATGACTTACTGTAATCTCTCTCTCTCTCTCTCAGATTCCGGCTGCTGATGGAGAAACAGCATGACCTGCTGTAGACACTTGTGTTAACTATATATAGTTAATAAATATAATCTATTAAATATATTTATTATTTATACTATTTTTCACAAGACCGATTTTTATAAATACTGTGACCCCAGTGTGGTGAAATTAAACAGAAACAAAAATTACATTTGTGGACTTTTTACTGATGAAGGGCTGTAAACTATTTTTTTTCCTCTTTTACTTTTCTCCTTTTATAGTTTTCAGATGTTTTAGTTTTTTCATTTACCTTCATGTTGAGATTCAGCTACAGTGTGAATATGAACTGAGCCATGAATCACATTTCCATGTAGAACAGGTGCAATTACATTCCCTCCAGTCTGAGCTGTGGTGTTCTGGACCAGTTCACTGGGAGCTGTGGTATTCTGGACCAGTTCACTGGGTGCGGTGGTGTTCTGGACCAGTTCACTGGGAGCTGAGGTATTCTGGACCAGTTCACTGGGAGCTGAGGTATTCTGGACCAGTTCACTGGGAGCTGAGGTATTCTGGACCAGTTCACTGGGAGCTGTGGTGTTCTGGACCAGTTCACTGGGTGCTGTGGTGTTCTGGACCAGTTCACTGGGAGCTGTGGTGTTCTGGACCAGTTCACTGGGAGCTGTGGTGTTCTGGACCAGTTCACTGGGAGCTGTGGTGTTCTGGACCAGTTCACCTGGAGCTGTGGTATTCTGGACCAGTTCACTGGGAACTGTGGTATTCTGGACCAGTTCACTGGGAGCTGTGGTGTTCTGGACCAGTTCACTGGGAGCTGTGGTGTTCTGGACCAGTTCACTGGGAGCTGTGGTGTTCTGGACCAGTTCACTGGGAGCTGTGGTGTTCTGGACCAGTTCACTGGGAGCTGTGGTGTTCTGGACCAGTTCACTGGGAGCTGTGATGTTCTGGACCAGTTCACTGGGAACTGTGGTGTTCTGGACCAGTTCACTGGGAACTGTGGTGTTCTGGACCAGTTCACTGGGAACTGTGGTGTTCTGGACCAGTTCACTGGGAACTGTGGTATTCTGGACCAGTTCACTGGGAGCTGAGGTGTTCTGGACCAGTTCACTGGGAGCTGTGGTATTCTGGACCAGTTCACTGGGAACTGTGGTATTCTGGACCAGTTCACTGGGAACTGTGGTGTTCTGGACCAGTTCACTGGGAGCTGGAGTGTTCTGGACCAGTTCACTGGGAGCTGTGGTGTTCTGGACCAGTTCACTGGGTGCGGTGGTGTTCTGGACCAGTTCACTGGGGGCTGTGGTGTTCTGGACCAGTTCACTGGGGGCTGTGGTGTTCTGGACCAGTTCACTGGGGGCTGTGGTGTTCTGGACCAGTTCACTGGGTGCGGTGGTGTTCTGGACCAGTTCACTGGGGGCTGTGGTGTTCTGGACCAGTTCACTGGGGGCTGTGGTGTTCTGGACCAGTTCACTGGGGGCTGTGGTGTTCTGGACCAGTTCACTGGGGGCTGTGGTGTTCTGGACCAGTTCACTGGGAACTGTGGTGTTCTGGACCAGTTCACTGGGAGCTGGAGTGTTCTGGACCAGCTCACTGGGAACTGTGGTGTTCTGGACCAGTTCACTGGGTGCTGTGGTGTTCTGGACCAGTTCACTGGGTGCTGTGGGGTTCTGGACCAGTTCACTGGGTGCTGTGGTGTTCTGGACCAGTTCACTGAGTGCTGTGGTGTTCTGGACCAGTTCACTGAGTGCTGTGGTGTTCTGGACCAGTTCTGTTGTGTAAAAATAGTAATTTTAATTATTAATTGAGTAAAATTTTAAATATTTATTAACTCTCCACCAGTGAGTTACTTCCACAAACTCATTTAATAATCCACTGTTAATGACTCAGTACCAGATGTTTACAGTATATACTGTAGCTGCATTTGATTGGTCAATTTAAGTCATGCCAGATGGTTTGATTGGTGAATGGCAGGGGCAGTGCCTGAGTATGTAAAGATCCAGGGCTCAGCACAGTTAATTATAGAATTATCCTGTATAACATGTATTTTTTACTTTTTATATTTAATGGATGTAAAAGTGCTGGAATTCAGCATTGTTGTTTGTTGTTGTTGTAAAAAATGCCAAGCATGCCATTTCTTTAAATTTTCTACTACCCAAATCAAACATATTTTACAGTTTCTCACTTAAACCAATTACTGCCAAGAATATAAAGAATATAAATTACTGTAAAGATTATTCATGTAAACAGGAATTGAGTGGCGTGACAGGACTACACACTTAATAATAATTAGAAACATTATACAGTTCATCAATAATAATACCTTTCATATGGTATCATATCATTACAGTACAATATGTTTTGGACAAAATGTGTGAGAGAGGACCTGGAAGAAGTGCTAGAGACCATGTTTCATTTAAATCATGTTACCTTATGACATTTCTGATATTTTGGCCAAGAAAAAAACAGAGGAAAGATCACCTTTTTGATCTGGATCATCCTCCAACACTTGTGGATCACCTTCCATCCTGTAGGACTGCTCCTGTAGAAGGAGAGTAGATTCAGGTTTAGTGGAGGATTTCTGGTAAAGATGTAGAAGTTCCTGGATTTCTGAAGGAGGACAGAACCCATGTTTTAATGTTATTAGTAACATCTACAAAACACCAACCGCTCCTTCTTTAAGAAGCTTTACTGGATCAGTGATGGTCAGGAGTGAAGTGGGAGTTTGAGGAGAATTAGGTTGTTACTCAGCAGCTAAGCTGTACAGTATTTACAGAATAATGTGGAAAATCAGAAGCATAAACTGTGCAGACAAGATAAGTTTATTATTTTAATTATTATAATATTATTTACGAAGAAGTGGCACCTGATGACATTCATTTCATAAATTTCCCGGATTTGACTGATATAAAATGAATTAAAATATCAAATATATAAACAATGTCAGAGATTTGCTGTGTGCTGATCTCACTGCACTGGAGCTGAAATTCCACCTTAAAAGTGGGTGAGGTGGGTTAGGTTTGGTTTGGTGCTCCTCTGGACAGGGTAGTGATTTATATACAGTAGATATTTTAGGATATCTAATTATGATGTTCTTTAAATGAATTAAAGTCCACAGTAAATAGGTTAAATAAAGTGTGGAGCAGAGAAAATATAAAGAAATAAAAGAGGAACTAAAACATGCTGCAGAAACAAAACTCACAGCTCAGCAAAGGGCAGGACTACTGTGATCGATTTTACTTCCGATTATGAAGGTTTTTAGGTTATTTAGTCACAATCATTTCTGAGAAAACCCACTCAAGTCTATAGCTTCAACCTCAAATACTGATAAGCTTCAGTTTTCAAGAAAAACAAAGTGAAGACTTTGGAGTGGCCTGGTCAGGTCGGTAACTCTGATGAACTTATCCTGTGAAATCTTGAGGTAACTCGTGCTCTTCTTTTCCCAGGGCATTCCTGATGAGAGCCAGTCTCAGCATTTCAGGGAGCCTCCATGTCTATGTTACCTTCTGGCTCTCTCCCTTTAGTTAGGCTGTTTTATTCAGATCTGCCAGAGTCATTAGCCACATATTCTCTGTTTTACATAAATCCAGTTAAAAGTAATTCCATCTATCTGGCTTCATCTGAGTTACTGACTGCACACCTGTCTTACCCGATACCGATGGATATTGGACCCTCAGGCTCTCATGTCCCCTGTCTGGCCAGACTGACGGGAGCTCTTCTTCGTCACCCACCACAGATCAGCTGATCATCCATTGTTGTTTATCCCTGTCTCTTTGCTGTGAAGATGCTTGAAGATGAGGAAGAAGACAACGCAGACATTGCCTTAGGTGTAACGAGACAGCTACCACAGAGGGAAGATCCAGATAGCTGTCTGAGATTTGATTTATCTTAGGTAATATAGCACCAGGAAGAACTCAGAAGCAGATATAGGAGTACTGCAGTGAGCTTGGTTTGAACCAAGACTGTTGGAGTGAAAGGCCAATGAATAGACCACAACACTATGGGGGAGTGTGAGTGTTTGGTGACTGTAGGTGTTCTAACACTGGGGGCAGGGCTTAGAACACTGAATTAAATACAGCAAATTAAGTGTAGAAGTGTAGAAAGAACTGCAAATGAAATGAATACAGATACAGGGCAGCAGAAAGTTGTTGAAAAAAATAAAAATAAAAAACGTTGAGAGCGGGGCTCGAACACCTGCGAGAATGGGCAGTGAATGCAACCTACACGCTGCGCCACCAGGGATGAGCCGAAAGTTAAGTTTTTTTAATAAGGAGAGAAGGAAGAGAGCGAAAGAGAAAACCACGTGGTGAAAACACCAGTGAGGTGGAGGGATTAGAGCGACGCAGGTACCGCAGGGAAGTAGAGAGAACCTCTGTGAACTGAGCCCAGTATAAACTGTTCCCATAGAGGTGAAAAGCTATGGAGAGCCACTTGGTAACTCTGAGGAGATTGCTAGAAAAAACGGAAGGAAATACTCAAGACTCTGCTGTGGAACCGGAAGGAAGCCCTTATAAGGTAGTGACACCAGTTGTGATTAATCACGCTGATTACCACCTGGCTTAGAGCATGGCCTCCCTCTAGTGGTGGGAAGACCATGGCACGGGCGGCCCCTTACATTAGGTGTAATACAATTATTTATTACAAAGACTAAGACAACATCTTCAAGGCTTCCTATGCCAGCCTTGGAGAGAGATGTTCTGAGAATTTATTATGTTCCTGCTCTCTCTATGGTATACATCTGGAAACACGTAAGACATACATATCCATAGACAACCATAGGCAAAATCTACCTAGAGAATGGTTACATTCATTAATAAATAGAAATAAAGAGAATATAAAGAAAATACATATGCTAGAGATCACATCCAAGCCATTACAGGTGTTGCTATATTCCTGAATATATAAAATCTATGTGGATGTATAAAGACTTTTTAAATTAATTTAAAAGCCATTTGACCAGTGGTAGGATGGTCCCCCCTTAAATGTGAGTCTTGGTCCTCCCAAGGTTTCTTCCTCCTCCTGCAGCTCTGAGGGAGTTTTTCCTTGCCTCCGCGCTCACTGGGGGTTCTGTATTATGTATATTCTATGTTTAATGTTTTGCCTGATTCTTTGTCCTGTAATCATGTTTCTGTAAAGCTGCTTTGTGCCAACACCAGTTGTAAAAAGCGCTATACAAATAAATTTGATTTGATAATATTTTTGATTGTCTTTGCGACTGCGCTTGAGGATACTTCCAGTGAGCAAAGTAAGAGGTACTACTTTGAAGAATGTAAAATATAAAACATATTCTGGTCTGTTTAACACTCTTTTTGTTTACTAAGTAATTCCCTATGTTTTTCTTCATAGTTTAGATGACTTTAGTTGAAATCTACAATGCAGAACATATTTAAATAACAAAAAAACACTGAATTTAAGTTGTGTCTAAACGTTTGACTGCTGTTGTATATGACGAATCTACTGTTATATTGATGTGTGCTGTTTTTTAACTGCAACATTATGAAAATATACAAATACAGAAAATCAGAAAAAGATGAAGGTTCTGGTAGTGGAGGAGAACCAGAACCAGTGCTTAGGTTAATCTGGAGAACTGAGTACTGCCTAATCCCACTCCAACTGGCCTGACCTCCTCTGAAATACTAATCTCATAATCACGGCCAATAAGCTCTTACGTTACAGATAAACAATTATCCAAACTGACTGAAAAAAGAGGACTAATTGGACTTTATTATTTATACAGTATTAAAAATAAGGGGGATGGTGGTTCAGGAGAGGGGAGAAGGAAGGTGGGGGATTGGTAGACAAAGAGCAAATAACAAGAGAAAAACTTATAAAAAAAAAATTATAATAAAAAGAAAAAAGCTAATTAGAAAAAAAATATTTTTTTTCCAAAGCAAATTGTGATTTTTAACTTTGTTAATATTTAATATAGTTTAAATAATAGTTTTTTTTGTATTAGTTATGTTAAAAAATTCTGAATTAATTTTTGACGGATCTTATATGTTGTATATAGAGTGATAGAGTGATATGCTGAAGAGTGAACAACTTGCTTAAACTCCCCAAATACACCAACACACTATGATAGTTCCTTACTATTCCATTCCACCTTAAAATTTATTTTGTTAGCTACTTACAATGCTACCTGGATTTTTTCAAAATTTCTGTTCCACCTTAAATCACACTAGTTCCACCTAAAAAGCAGCAGCTACAATCCTGCAATGACGCTATAGACAACACTTAAAAGCTACAGTTCCACCTTAAGCAGTAACTCTGTGAAGAGCAGCGTAGAGACAGTATGTGGAGGTGATACAGAGAGGATCTGTTGTGAAGACAATTACAATGATAGGATTTACTATTTCTTTTGAGCATTTTAACAATATAAGGTAACTAAGAATCCTGGAAAAATCAAATTCATCTTCTTACATTAAGTAAAAACAAGAGAAGCTAATGTCTACATTTTAAAAAAATCTTAAAATAAAGAAAAAACTCTAACAAACAGCACAGTAAATACAAATAAATATTTCAGGTTTAGGATAATATTTACTGTACATATTGAAACTGTAGCAGAGGAGTGTTAAAAGTAAAGATCAGAAAGTTCATATTAAAAGACATTGTTCATGTATCCTGTAGAATCCAGAGAGAAAGAGTAAAAATAAAGAGTGTAATTAAATGAAATGATCTTACCTGCTGTGAGCAGAGCTGTATCAGTCCATGAGCTTTTAGTCCTCAGCTTCTAAACTCCTGTACTTTTAGATCTGGAACAGAGGATAGAATTTAGCTTTTAGATCATTCTGACCATAAACTTTCCATATAAAACCTCTTCTGATCTGTAGAGGAAGCTTTTAAAGCCAGACTTCAGTGCAGCTCCGTTATAAAACTGATGAGTAAAGAGAGCAAGCAGAACTGCGTAACAGGAAACAGGTTTCACAACTCAAACTCAGACACAGCTACATACAGGAAGCCCACAGATGAAGTATGAATTCAGTTCTGTATCTGTTAGAAACTCTGAAGATATTAGATCAGAGTGGAAATAGAAGAGAACAGTAGAGTTACAGTAACAGATCTACTGAAATCATCTGTACCCCCACTTTGCTGTAAAACACTCAATTTCAGGGAAACTTACTGCAATAGATTTTGAGTTTTGAGGAACTCAAACTTTTAAGTTCTCAAGAAATCCACCAGAAGTTGTATTTCATTTTGAGTATTTCAGAAACTGCTGATCTACTGTGAACTTCACGCACAACCATCTCTAGAGTTCACAGAGAATAATAGCTCAAATAATCACTCGTTACAACCGAGGTCTGCAGAAGAGCATCTCTGAATCACAACACGTCCAACCTTAAGGAGGAGGATGATCTACAGCAGCAGAAGAAACACCGGGTGCAGCTCCTACAGATAAGAACAGGAAACTGAGGCTATAATTCAATTAAAATATTTTTCCACGTCTTTTCACTAAGTGTGTTGTTGTGAATTTTTAATTTTTATTTTAACTCACGCTGACTCCCTTTGCTTTGCTGCTGCTGAATTGCTTTTATGCCTGAATATGATTTTATACTCTGCATACGCAGATATTAATATTTCCTGCTCAATGGGGGTGAAATATGATGCCTTGTTCTTTCCCTCGTTCATTTTCATGGTCAATCCCTGTTTCAGCGCTCCGTTGAGAATGCCTGTTTGTAGGTAGCCGTGTGTCGTTTGGTAGCGATGGGTCTGACGACACTGAAACTTCAGCGCATGCACCGAGCAAACAAGGCGAACCCCTGTGTCGGGCCGCGTATCATTTTAAGGAAAACCACGTGACCGATGCATTTCCTCGCGCAGTTGCTTGCAATGACTTTCTTAGTCCAGCAGATGTCGCCATTAAGTGATACAGCAACACAGTTTCAACACAGTGTCGATACAGTTTGTGAAATGTGCCATACACCCAATGAGGCTTCATCTGCCCATCACTAAACTCTACAGTAAATTATAGAAAAATAAAGAAATAAAAGAGGAACTAAACCTGCAGAAACAAAACTCACAGCTCAGCAAAGTGCAGGGCTACTGTGGTTAATTTCACTTCCGCTTATAAAGGTTTTTAGGTTCTTTTAGTCACATGATCATTTCTGAGAAAACACCCAATAAAGTCCACAGCTCCAAACTTTAATATATCATTTCTTTTACTAAATTAAGAGCAGACTTACTGTATTACTATAAAAATACAGGGACCTTATATATATATATATATATATATATATATATATATATATATATATATATATATATATATATATATATATATATATACACATATTTATGTGTATACTGTAATAATAGTGTTTCCTAATGTTGGTGAGAAATAGAATCTGTTCCCCACAGATTTCATGTTCTAAAACTGTTCTTTCAGTTTTGAGTAACTCTATTTAAATAATGGATATAAGTGCTTAATGTACTGCAGTCGTATGTAAAGAATGTTGCTGTACATGAGGCAGTTTTTAGTTAAAAGCTTTTACTATGTCCACATACATTTCTGTTAAATTACATAATTTATTTTTTCCATCTTTCACTTTGGCATTTCTCTGTTTGTCTTTTTATATGTATCACAAACTTTTCTGACAGGAAAAGATCAAAATAAATAAAATGATTTATTGCTAAATTAACACATTTATTAAACAGTAACACAGGTGTACAGGTAAGTGACAAACTTGAGTTCACCCTCAGCAGCAGCACAAGAAATCTAAAATTAAAATATATCGAATTTCCCACAAAACTTACGCTATATATACATTATTACACTATAAAATAAGGTAATATATAGTTTATTTAGTTTATATATAAAACCGAGTTCTGATCAGAAATAAATTCCAGATCAAAGCAGAAATTAAATATTCAGCATTATAAACCCCTGCAGTAATAGATCACAGGTAATGAGCGCTGAGATCCTGAGGGGGGCGCTGTTTCTCCACTGAGAGATCACTCAGTGCAGCCGCTCTGCGGGCGTTTCCCGCTTTGACCGCCAGGTGGAGCCAAATCTCCCTATAAAAACCCACATTAAACACAAGCGTGTAGATTTATACTTATTTATTAAACTTCAGACACACAGAACGCAGAAATCATATTTTACAGATTAATTACTTTTTACTTTCACTTTTATTTTCACGTTATGCATGCGCTCACCCTGCTGCACCACAGGCTGGACACTTTTAGTGAAAACCGGCGTTTGATGGAAACGTGGTTAAACTGTGGTTCAGTTGTGATTTCCCAACACACAAATCCGATCCAATCATAATAATTACAGTTCAGTCCAGATCTGATCTGAGAATCTAATCCGATTAGCCTGAACTCTGATTACTGCCTGAAGATCACAATAGAGTCATATTAAACAAATACACCACTGGAGATTGTTAGTAACCAGTGAGCACCAGATACCAAATGGAGAGCACCATTTGCATAGTTATACTAAATGGTAAGCACCATAAGTGATGAGCACCACATACTAACATACTAAATAGTGGCCAACAGATAACTGATAACTGATAACAAAGTTACTGCTGCTCACCACATAATATCTAGTGAACACCACATACTAACATTATCGGTAGCGAGCACCAGTTACTATTTGCTGAGCTCCACATGCTAACATACTAAGTAATGAGTACCAGATAGCCGGTGTTCATCACATAGTAACTGATGCTCACAAATAAGTATCTGGTGAACTCCATATACTAACATACTAAGTAGTGAGCACTAGATACTAAGTGGAGAGCCCTAGATAGCTGTTGCTCACCTCTTAGTATCTGGTGCTTACTACTTAGTATGTTATAATCTGTGCTCACCACTTAGTATCTGGTGCTTACTACTTAGTATGTTATAATCTGTGCTCACCACTTAGTATCTGGTGCTTACTACTTAGTATGTTATAATCTAATGCTCACCACTTAGTAACTGGTGATCACCACATTGTAACTATTGCTCACCACATAGTAATTGGTGCTCACCACATTGTAACAAGTGTTCACCCCAAAGTATCTGGTGCTCACTACATTGTAAAAACTGCTCACCACATAGTAACTGTTGCTCACCACTTAGTATCTGGTGCTTACTACTTAGTATGTTATAATCTAATGCTCACCACTTAGTAACTGGTGATCACCACATTGTAACTAGTGCTCACCACATAGTAATTGGTGCTCACTACATTGTAACAACTGCTCACCACATTGTAACTAGTGCTCACCACATAGTAACTGGTGATCACCACATTGTAAATAGTGCTCACCACATAGTAACTGGTGATCACCACATTTTAACTAGTGCTCACCACATAGTAATTGGTGTTCAACACATTGTAACAAGCGCTCACCCCAAAGTATCTGGTGCTCACTACATTGTAACTAGTGCTCACCACATTGTAACTAGTGCTCACCACATAGTAACTGGTGCTCACCACATTGTAACAAGTGCTCACTCCAAAGTATCTGGTGCTCACTACATGTAACAAGTGCTCACCACATAGTAACTGGTACTCACAACATTGTAACAAGTGCCCACTAAATAGTATCTGGTGAACACCACATACTAACATACTAAGCAGTGCCCACCAGATACTAAGTGGTGAGTACCAGACAGCTGGTGCTCATCCCATATTAACTGGTGCTCACCACATAGTATCTGGTGATCACCACATTGTAACTAGAGCTCACCTCATAGTATATGGTGAACACCACCTGCTAACATACTAAGTAGTAAGCACCAGATAGCTTGTGCTCACCACTTAGTATCTTGTGCTCACATGATCAGTGATGGTTTGGAGAGTCATGTCTGTCATCTGCTGGTGTTGATCCACTGTGTTTTATTATCAAGTCTAAAGTCAGTGCAGTTTTGTTTTCCCACAAAATCTTACAGCACTTCATATCTTACAGCTTCCCTCTGCTGATAACAACTTTTATGGAGATGCAGATTTCATTTTCCAGCAGGACTTGGCACACTGCACGAACTGCCAAAAGTAACAATTGGTCTTATATAATATTCTAATTTTCTGAGACACTGACTTTTGGGTTTTTATTGGCTGTAATCCATAATCATCAACAATAAATAAAATAAACACTTATAATAGATCACTCTGTGTTTAATACATCTATATAATATATGAGTTTCACATTTTCAACTGAATTACTAAAATAAAGTAACTTTTTAATGATATTCACTAGTATGTGGTACAGATATATGTGCAGATATTTGCCTGCATGATTAAAAAGAAATAAATAAAAGATCATTATCACAGCAATCTGAAAGTTGTGGTCAGTGTAAAATTTGGTTTGGTGTACATTTCTCATTGTATAAAGTCATTTCTACTTAAGTACTGGGGATATGTCACAATGTCTATTTTAAAATACTAGCTCAGATGATTTTTAATATACATTTTATTGAGTTTTATGTACCTCTCTGGTAAATTAACTGGTTTGAGTTCATTTTACTTGAAACAATAATGTCTACTTCACTAACAAAGTACTCAGGATCCTAAATTGTGGTTTGCTGCAACATAATTAAATGAGTTTGGTGCACTTGAAATTTAAATTTGTTTGTGATTATATTACTTAAAACAACAAGTGATGTCAACTGAAATTAACAAGTTCTGAGATTTTTATTACTTGAAACTACAAGTGATGTCAACTTAATTTAATAAGTACTGAGAATAGCAGAAACACAATTTAATACATTTGATGCACTTTGAGTTGCACTTGATTTGTTACGGTGTACTGGACTGGCCTGCAGTCCTGATCTGTCCCTAATAGAGATTGACGTGTGGAGAATTTAGAAACAAGAAATGCAAAAAAAAAAAAAACAACAACAACAATAACCTTCACCTGTTGATAATTTTAAGACGTGATTTCAGGACTAAATAATACCTGAAATTCTTCATTACTTTTTGTCCTCATTGCCTAAACATCTTTTGTCAGTGTCGTTTAAGAGAAGCTGGATATTTACAAATAAATGGAATAAACTGAGAAGATAACACATGAAAAATCTTGGGTTCATCCAGCATCTGAAGGTGTGTAGAGACTGAAGTCTCCACTGACTCTCCAAGTCACTTCCTGTAGCTGAGCACCTGTGGAAGCTTGGTAACCTGAGAGTAAAGGGATTACGCCGCCTGAAGAAAAGGGTTAACCTGACCCACCTAATGTTCCTAATGTTCCTAATGTTCCTAATGACCTTTAGCTCTGTAAACATCCAGCAGATTCCACAGTTCCAGAACTGCAATGAAGCAACGGCACACCGGAGCAACGTGTTACTTGTAGATCTTCACAGCTGTGACATCATTCCGATATCAATGCTGATATAATGCACTATATAATTCTTCTGAAATCAAGAGTGTTAAAAATAGGAGGACTTTCTACAAAAATCAACCACAATACTCTGTTTTCATACCTTATATCTGCATCGTTTAAACAGCAGCAGAGCTTCTGAATATATCTACACTGATGGGCGTGGTGTTCTGGAAATGAGGTGTGTTCAGGTACATTTCTGGAGTTTTGCTTGTTTATCTTGGTGACAGAAAACACAGGAGCTCCACTGACTGAATACAACCTAGACAGATGCCAACAGTCAGATGTTCATCGCTATCTTAGCAACAGAGCAGTGCACAAACCCAACTTTTACATCAACAATAAACAGAATACTAAATAAAATAACATGCTGTTCCCGTAAATTAGTTTCTTCTGCTGAGAAGAGTTTGTTGGACACGTCCAGGTAGCTGCACCTTTAAAATAGCAATCCGAATTTGAGGTACTAAGTCGTTATTTTGAAATATTATCTTATTATTTTAAAATACCAAGTTATTTCATTATTTTGAGATTCTAAGTTGCTTTTGTGAGATACTAAATCATTATTTGGAAATATTCAATTGTTATTTGAGATACTAAGTCATTATTTTGGGATACTAAGTTGTCATTTTTTAAAGTTTTCCCATTATTTTCAGATACTAAGTTGTTATTTTGAGAAATTATCTAATTATTCTGAAATACATTTTAAAATAATAACCTAGTATCAGGTCAAAATAATGATATAATTTCTCACAAAAACAACTTAGTATCTCAAAATAATGAGATAATTTCTCAACAGAACAACAAAGTCTTTCAAAATAATGAGATAAATTCTCAAAATAATGAGACAAGTTCTTAATATTGTAATAAATATCTCAAAATAATAGGAAATTTTCTCAAAATAGTAACTTAGTATTTTAACGACTTAGTATCTTTAACAACAACTTAATATCTCCAAACAACGACGAAGTATCTCACAAGAGTAACTTAGGTAAGTCAATACTACAAGACAGTAAGTAATAATTATGACATAGTGGATATGTGAGGAATTTTTTGTTGATTTAGTATCTCAAAAAATAATGAGAAACCAACTTAATTATTATTATTTATTTCTTTAAAAAAATTATTATTAAAAATTTAACGTTTAAAAATGTCATAAAATTCTTTACAGCTCTGGAAAAAAGGAAGAGAGAACTTCAGCTTCTGAATCAGTTTCTCTGATTTTGCTATTTATAGGTTTATGTTTGAGTAAAATGAACATTGTTGTTTTATTCTATAAACTACAGACAACATTTCTCCCAAATTCCAAATAAAAATATTCTCATTTAGAGCATTTATTTACAGAAAATGAGAAATGTCTGAAATAACAAAAAAGATGCAGAACTTTCAGACCTCAAATAATGCAAAGAAAACAAGTTCATATTCATAAAGTTTTAGGAAATCAGAAATAATCAATATTTGGTGGAATAACCCTGGTTGGTTTTTAATCACAGTCTTTTTCATGCATCTTGGCATCATGTTCTCCTCCACCAGTCTTACACACTGCTTTTGGATAACTTTATGCTGCTTTACCCCTGGTGTAAAAATTCAAGCAGTTCAGTTTGGTGGTTTGATGGTTTGTGATCATCCATCTTCCTCTTGATTATAATCCAGACGTTTTTAATTTATTTATTGATTAAAATCAAAGAAACTCATTGTCATTTTTATGTGCTCTCTTTTTTTCCAGAGCTATATTCGTATAAAAATCCCTCTCTCACTTTTTTCTCACTTTTCTCAAAACGAACTCATGATCTACCCCCATCCCATAACTCCTCCCAACGTGGGCGGGAGGGGCACGCTACAAGCGCATTGATTGGCTGAGGGCGCCGTCGGTTGGCGTGTGGGCGGGGCTTGTCCCCGCGGTTGGAGATGTGGAGCTGAGAGGAAGCAGAGAGAGTCTGAGAGATAGAGGGAGAAAGAGAGAGAGAGGAGCGGATGGAGGGAGAGATGGAGGCGCAGATGGAGCCTCTGTTAACCTCCGTAAGTCTTAAACCTCTTCTCGGGTTTAGTCTGAGTCTAACGAAGCTCAGAAGCGCGGGGATAGCGCGGTAAATCCCCGGGTTTAGAGCCGGGGAGTAAGAAAGAAGAGCGGGGGGTTGGGGGAGGACAGAGCCGGGCATCGCTTCTGAAGCTCCAGCTCTTAAATTTCTCATTTTTTAATTTAGCGGTTAAAGTTCTTAATTAGCGATTGAGTTTTAATTGGGTTTAAAGTGTTTTGTTGGTGTAAAATAAATTGTTTTGGACAGTTTATGGCCTTATAAACGTGTGAGCAAAGTAGTTTCCCCTACTCCCCAGCCTTCTGCTTGAAACTCTCCGTTCCACCTTAAATGCCGCGGCAGTTGCATTCAGGCGCCTGAGGCGCAGAATGCAACTGCCGCGGCATTTAAGGTGGAACTGAGAGTTCCAAGCAGAAGCCTCCCAAAACGTGGCTGGTATTGTTGTGCATGTGCTTGTTTGGCAGGAAGTAGCTCTCTACTAACATACAGACAGTGATGAGTAAGAGTCTTAGATGTGAAGATAACTGGGAAAATACCTTTCTCGCAACTCTGAAACCAATCTGTAAGTCTTTAAACAACAATAACTTTGTAGAGCCATTATCTGCTCCTCTTAGTTATACGCGAGATTGGAAGATCAGGCATTAACAGGTCAGGTCTTGGCAAAGTCATCTTTTTTATCTTGTCTCAACACAATTATCTGGTCTGGCACTTAATGTTTAAGTGTAAAAAAACTTAAGTCTTAAGCCTGTCAAAGTGTGACACTCAATTATTTCAATGTTTTTCTTAAATTCTTTATTTATTGGTTTGTTTTTCACATTGTAGAGTAATATTAAAGACATGAAAACAATATATATATATATATATATATATATATATATATATATATATATATATATATATATATATATATATATATATATACATGTATATGTATATATATATATATATATATATATATATATATATATATGTATATATGTGTGTGTATATGTGTAGTACCTCTCCAATGTACTGGATGTACCTGGTTTAGCTTTGTTTTTCTTTACAAAACGTTTTCTAACTGGCCCTACACCTTTTTTGTTTTAAGAACTATGCATGATCAGATTAAGATCTTAGCAGAGCTTAATCTGAGCTTCATGTGAGGGAACCCTCTACAATATTCAAATTAAAACTGAAACTAAACTGGAAAGTGTAAAAAGCCCTTCATTTGTGTGGGCAAATAATGACTGTCCAGCTGTATAAATGCAATGTTTAAATGCATAAAATAATTATGTATATGTGTAGTATCTCTCCAAAAATATGTACTCTTACAAAAATTACTTTACTTTTTGTTCACAAAATATTGGTTGGGCATCATTTTTAAAATCAGTGTTAAAATGTCATGCGATGCAATCCATATTTGCAGTAACTGAATTAAATTCTAAAAAAGGGGAGGCGACTGTAACATTTGTAGAACAAACACATGTAAGATCAATATTTACAACATTTTTAACATGATACTAACAATTTACACAACTAAGAACTTGTAAGTAAAACAAATAGGTTGTTAAATAGGCCTGTCACAATAATTGCAATATCGATTTATCATACAATAAATGAACATGACCTCAATCATTTTTGATAATTATGATATCGTCTATTGTGTTTAGTTGTATGTTTGTTCACACATATAACAGTGAACAGTATTTTAGCCAGTCATACTTCACAGTGTGGACTAAAGTAGGTGAAGAAATAAGTATATAATTACCAAACTAATTATAATAAATTATTTTAATTAATTTTTGTCTTTAAAAAGTGTATGAATGCTTTTTTTATTATTTTCTGTTATCATTATATCAGTGGCATATAATAGTGTTAACATTACAAAAATGTAGTGTATCACAATCATTTCTAGGACGATATATCATCCACAAAAAAATTCTTATTGTGACAGGTCTAGTTAACTGTCATTTTTTTGTTATTCAAAGTGTAAAAAATCTCATGGGATTCACCCCTTATTAGCAGTAACTGAATTAAATTCTAAAAAATAAATTGTCCAAACCAATTACAGGTATTTTTATTTTAAAAGCTTTCTCTCTTATTTTTTTTAAGCTGGACTATTGAAAATCCTTAATACCATGTTATTGACGGTTGTATTTAATTGCACAGGGCTGGGCGATATGATGAGTGTTTTTTGTCTTTGTTTTTTTTTTATGGAGTTTTTTTTAAATACTATTTATTGAGAATAAGCAGAAGTAGATTAGTTTTATTTGTGTCAGAATATCAAGTATTGTGTATTGTGGAAATGTCTTTATATTTGGTTTGGTCGATATAGTGAAAATATTTTAGTTTTTAAAAACATTTTTACAATACAAAATATTTATCCTGATGCAGATGATAATGATTAAAATATGTTAGTAGTGACAGATTCTTAAAAACTACAGTTCTAACACTGTTTTATACTCAGTAATAGTGATGTTAATCTACACTGAAAACACTGTGTAATTAAATGTACAGTTGGCTCAGTGTTCTCTAAGCAGTGATAAAATCCCCAAACATCATATAAAAGAATATTGTTGATATGATTTTATTACAATAGGATTAAATATCGTCATATGGTCTACCTGTACGTTAAATGCTGTGCAGTATTAGTTTTAGCATGTAGCTTTAAGGACTTTAAGGGGGTTTTCACACTGCAGTTTAAAGAACTTAACTACTTCCTGTTTTCACCACCAACCAAACCAGAGTCTCTTTAATAAGGCAGTGTAGATTAAGGCAGTGTAAGGTAGACTGAGGTAAATTAAGGCGGTGGGAGGCCAGATTAAAGGAGTGTAAGGCCAGATCGTGAGGCTAGATTAAGGGAATATGTGGCCAGAAGGAGATAAATTAAGGCAGTGTGAGGCCAGAGTGTGAAGGTAGATTAAGGGAGCGTGAGGCTAGATTAAGAGAGTGTGAGGCCAGATTAAGGAAACGTAAGGCTAGATAAAGGGAGTTTGAGGCTAAGTTAAGGGAGCGTGAGGCTAGATTAAGGGAGTGTGAGGCTAGATTAAGGGAGCGTGAGGCTAGATTAAGAGAGCATGAGGCTAGATTAAGAGAGTGTGAGGCCAGAGGGTAAGGCTAGATTAAGAGAGTGTGAGGCCAGAGCATAAAGTTAGATTAAGGGAGTGTGAGGCTAGATTAAGGGAGCGTGAGGCTAGATTAAGAGAGCATGAGGCTAGATTAAGAGAGCGTGAGGCCAGAGGTTAAGGCTAGATTAAGGGAGTGTGAGGCCAGAGCATAAAGCTAGATTAAGAGAGTGAGAGGCCAAAGGGTAATGCTAGATTAAGAGAGCATGAGGCCAGAGCATAAAGTTAGATTAAGGGAGTGTGAGGCCAGAGGGTAAGGCTAGATTAAGGGAGCGTGAGGCTAGATTAAGGGAGAGTGAGGCCAGAGCGTAAAACTAGATTAAGAGAGTGTGAGGCCAGAGGGTAAGGCTAGATTAAGGGAGCATGAGGCTAGATTAAGAGAGTGTGAGGCCAGAGGGTAAGGCTAGATTAAGGGAGCGTGAGGCTAGATTAAGAGAGTGTGAGGCCAGAGGGTAAGGCTAGATTAAGGGAGCGTGAGGCTAGATTAAGAGAGTGTGAGGCCAGAGGGTAAGGCTAGATTAAGGGAGCGTGAGGCTAGATTAAGAGAGTGTGAGGCCAGAGGGTAAGGCTAGATTAAGGGAGCGTGAGGCTAGATTAAGAGAGTGTGAGGCCAGAGGGTAAGGCTAGATTAAGGGAGCGTGAGGCTAGATTAAGAGAGTGTGAGCCCAGAGGGTAAGGCTAGATTAAGGGAGCGTGAGGCTAGATTAAGAGAGTGTGAGGCCAGAGGGTAAGGCTAGATTAAGGGAGCGTGAGGCTAGATTAAGAGAGCGTAAAACTAGATTAAGAGAGTATGAGGCCAGAGGGTAAAACTAGATTAAGGGAGCATGAGGCGAGAGTAAGGTAGGTTAAGGGAGTGTGAGGCCAGAGCATAAGGCTAGATTTAGGGAGTGTGAGTTTGATTAAAGGAGGTGTGAGGCCAGAGCGTAGAGCCAAATTAAGGCAGTGTGAGGCCAAAGCGTAATGCTGAATTTTATGTATTTATTTTTATTTCTAATAATTTCTATTCCATTTTCTCCCCAATATACAATGCCAGTTAGCCAACCCACTCATTAGGACTCCCCCTATCACTAGTGATGCTCCAACACCAGGAGGGTGATGACTAGCACACGCCTCCTCCGATACATGTGAAGTCAGACTCCGCCTCTTTTTGAGCTGCTGCTGATGCTGTAGCATTGCCGAGTAGCATCACAGCGCTAACGCTCAGAGGAAAGCGCCTACAGCGACTCGGTTCTGATAAAGCAGCTCACAGATGCAGCCTTGTGCTGATCCACATCATCCTAGGAGTGATGAGGGGAAAGAGAGAAAGAGCGACATCTACTGTACTGTACCCACCAGGAGGAGAAAAATAAGTACAATTGTGCTCTCTCTGGGCTCCGGCAACTGATGGCAAGCTGCATGAACAGGATTCGTACCAGCGATCTCCTGATCATAGCGGCTGCACTTAGGCTGCTGGTGTGAATTCTGTCAGTGTGTTAGTTGGGTGGACTGGTTCTGTGTGATTCTCCTAGTAGCTCCAGTTTGTTACAGGATCAGGATCAGGAGTCGGGCCTGATTCTACTTGTTTGTGTTCATGGCAACAAAAGCGAACGAGGCGTCAGACTGTAAACAGGGGAGCTGTAAACACTGCTGGATACGCCAGGAGTCGGGTTACAGTGTGTGTGTGTGTGTGTCCGCGCGCAGGTGAGTGTCCTGTAAAATCAAATGAGCTGATAAGAGGTACAATAGGTGTAGAAATAAGAACATGGTCATAATGTTATGCTTGGTCTGTGTACCTGAGTGTGTTTATTATAGTGTGCTGTTAAAGTTGTCTGCATGTTTCTACAGGTTCAGTTCACTGTTTACTTCACCCACAGATCAGCAGCACTCAGTAAACCCTCACTACAACTCCCATAATTCACCTGCACCCACTATTAGCAGCCCTCACTACAACTCCCATAATTCACCTGCACCCACTATTATCAGCCCCTCACTACAACTCCCATAATTCACCTGCACCCACTATTAGCAGCCCTCACTACAACTCCCATAATTCACCTGCACCCACTATTATCAGCCCTCACTACAACTCCCATAATTCACCTGCACCCACTATTATCAGACCCTCACTACAACTCCCATAATTCACCTGCACCCACTATTATCAGACCCTCACTACATCTCCCATAATTCACCTGCACCCACTATTATCAGACCCTCACTACAACTCCCATAATTCACCTGCACCCACTATTATACGCCCCTCACTACAACTCCCATAATTCACCTGCACCCACTATTATCAGCCCCTCACTACAACTCCCATAATTCACCTGCACCCACTATTATACGCCCCTCACTACAACTCCCATAATTCACCTGCACCCACTATTATCAGCCCCTCACTACAACTCCCATAATTCACCTGCATCCACTATTATCAGCCCTCACTACAACTCCCATAATTCACCTGCACCCACTATTATCAGACCCTCACTACAACTCCCATAATTCACCTGCACCCACTATTATCAGCCCTCACTACAACTCCCATAATTCACCTGCACCCACTATTATCAGCCCCTCACTACAACTCCCATAATTCACCTGCACCCACTATTATACGCCCTCACTACAACTCCCATAATTCACCTGCACCCACTATTATACGCCCTCACTACAACTCCCATAATTCACCTGCACCCACTATTATCAGCCCTCACTACAACTCCCATAATTCACCTGCACCCACTATTATCAGACCTCACTACAACTCCCATAATTCACCTGCACCCACTATTATTAGCCCTCACTACAACTCCCATAATTCACCTGCACCCACTATTATCAGACCTCACTACAACTCCCATAATTCACCTGCAACCATTATTATCAGCCCTCACTACAACTCCCATAATTCACCTGCACCCACTATTATCAGCCCTCACTACAACTCCCATAATTCACCTGCACCCACTATTATCAGCCCTCACTACAACTCCCATAATTCACCTGCACCCACTATTATCAGCTCTCACTACAACTCCCATAATTCACCTGCACCCACTATTATCAGCCCTCACTACAACTCCCATAATTCACCTGCACCCACTATTATCAGCCCTCACTACAACTCCCATAATTCACCTGCACCCACTATTATCAGCTCTCACTACAACTCCCATAATCTTACATTCATTAGTAAGAAACTCTCTCTTTGTCTCTTTTCCCCCCAATATAAACGATGTGAACAAATCAGATTAGCATTAATTTCTTTTTGCACAATAACATGCACCTAAATTCCTTTAATTTTCCCCAAAATCATCAGAGCTCCTTATAATCCGGTGCTCCTTATGTATGAATTCTGTCAGTCAGGTATTAAGGAGCAGTAAAGTCACTCTGCTGAAGTACAGAGTTATACAGGGGTTTCAGTTTAGTTCTACAGCACCGAGACTGGAGCAGTATTAGCATTAGCCGCTAACCGCTATTTCTCCATTCATATGGGAGTATTATCAGCCTGTAGCCTGCTATTAATCCTGTCTAGCACTGTTGGAGCACCATAAGCATCAGCTGCTAACCGTGCTCACTATTCAACGTTCCACGTTCCAGAGGTGATAATTATTGACCTGGAGCCTGCTCCTAACCCTGGCTAGCACTGCTGGAGTGGTTAGCCGCTAATGCTAATGCTCCAGCCTCAGTAATCTAAGCTTACTGTAAATAAAGGGAAGCACTTTACTCCCCCAAATAAACAGTTTTCAGGAGAGACATCTGTGTAGATTAACATCCAGCACTTGTTTAACTTTAAAATATATATATATATATATATTAGCTACTCCCCGCACCACCACTTTAATTAGAAGTTCCTTATAGTGTCTCTTAAAATGCGCCATATAATTCTTATGTATGACATTTATTGATAGTAAAAAATAATTAATTCTAAAAATATATATTTTTTACAAGTTGTCCTTGACCCACCAGTTGAGAATGGCTGGTCTGAAAGGTTTGAGACCTACTGATGTAGATGTAGTGGTGTGAATGGACCAAGCCGCTGGAGTGTACGGTGGGCCGTGGTTGCTGTGACGTTGCCGGGGGGATGGTGCGGTGCTGTAGATGGAAGATTAGAGTGCAGGAAGTTCTGCATTGTTTCCTGCGTGGAGCATCAGCAGGTCTACAGGGCCATGCAGGAGATCAGACAAAGAGATGAGCTCACACACACACACACACACACACACACACACTGCTGACTCAGTAACACACTGTTACACTGTCGTAGAACAGACTTTGTGTAAATCAGCCGAGAGTGCAAAGAGCCATTAAAGCCAAACCCAGATACTCTATACCTCAAAATGATACGGTTTCTGCTCTTGCTCATGAATATTCATACATGCAAACATATCTCCTCTGATTGGCTGTCATATGTTACTTTACAACATGTGTAATAATGCCCTGCTAAGTGCAGTTCAGCCACTGATCTAGTCTTAGAGTCTCTGTAAAACACCAAATCCACCGGAGATCCTATTTAAACCTATAGTTACACACAGAGGTCGGTAGAGTCCAGGTCCAGAAAGAATCCACCCCAGGGTTTTGTTGGCTGAGCTGCAGCAGAGCCGCCCGGGCAGTTGGAACAAACAAAACCATGGAGTGGATTTTTACTTTTAACTAGTGTACAGAACCGTTCTAAACATCTAAACACCTACCTATCTCAATAGTACTTGGCTGGTGGTGTTTTTCCGTTTTTCCTCCATAGACTAATTCTAACCATTTTTTTCTTAGCTCTGAATTACTGGGTAAAGTATATAAACACTGATGTGTTATTCGCACAAATAACACAGGAATGAAATGCATGCTGTTCCTAGCGCTGTTATTTAGCTCCTATCTGACGAGACGGCGTCGCCGTCCGGCTTCAGCTCTGACGGGTTGATGTAGACACGGTGCTTTTCCTGATCGACTCATTTTTCTGAATATTTTCTTTTATTAGCTGCTGCAGAACAATGAGGAAGAGATTCATCATGTGCAGCATCATAAACAACTCAGAGAGACCTACTGTATTTCACAAAGAAAATTGGAAACTGAGTTCAGTGATTTGGATGGGTGAGGGCACATGTCCCAAAACATGTATGTGCCACCGAATAGCACTAGCGCGGTTAAAGTGTTAAAAAACATAATCAGTATAAATCTACCATAATCTGCACCAAATCTCGCGTGAAACTCGCGTGCGATATTGCACATAAACTCAAACATGCACATAGAAACTGCCCTAGTCATCAGTGCATTAAAATAAAGTTCAGAAAAATACAAAAAAGAAAAATTATAGACGAGAAATGCTAAACTGTAGGTTGATATCTGGTGGGTACAATGCTTATTTTGTGCATCAGTGTGCATTACCGTTACATTACACACTTACTTTTCACCGTTTACTTTTTTAATTTTTTTTGGTCTGGCCTGGATTGCTGCATTATTTCTGTGTGAGAACTCATCATATCTGCTGACTTTAACTGAGGCAAACACTTCACTTCCTCTTCCAGCGTTCTTCCCTATTCCTAAAAACCTTCACGAGGTGATCTTGCAACAGATCACTATTTTAACTTTACAGAGACATTCTTTCACCACACAAGTCAAATCAACTTAGATTGAGTCAGTATTAGGGCTGGGTATTGTTTTTAAAAATTTCAATCCCAATACTGTAAATTCGATACAGTACCCTGAATTTGATACCCATGCCCAAACAATACTTTTTTTGATACCTTATTCAAAACTGCTACCAAAAAAAAACATAATTATTAAACAGCCGATATGATAAATCTCATTCTCATACCGTCAGCATGAAAGACGACCGTACTTTTGGATCTTGTTGGAACAAACAAACAATGGGCCTGATTATTTTCAGCACTTTATTAAGAACAAAAACAACAGCATTATTTTAACTGATTAAACTACACATTATTTTACAAAGCATTCTACTGTATGCATTTTAGTTTTTAGGAGTTCTTATTAAGGATTCATTTTTATAAATTAATTTATACTTATATTAGTCAATCACTGAAAAGAAACAGATAGAAAGATAAGATATGGGATGGATGGATGGATGGATGGTCTTAAATAAATGTCTAAAATGCTGAAAAAGGAATATATACATGAATATATGAATAAAAAAAATTGTAAAAAAAAAAGTGTGAAACCAATCCAGCAGTAAATATAAGATAGTGCAGTAATACAGAATAAATTAAGGGATATAAGGGATAGCAAGTATCAGCAGATACGACAAATAAATAAAGTATTAATGTATGTATTGAATAAAACTGAATTAATTTTGTAATTAATGAATTGTGAATTAAAATCACAATTCATTTTTTTAATGTTGGAATTTCCCAGTATTATTGTGAAGGACAGTAATAATAGTGTAGTGTGGTTTAGGTCGGGTAGAAAATATCATTTTGTACTGTATCATAATATCTGACCGAGAGAGCGATATTTCAGCACAGTGGCAGTGTGTGGACAATTTTAATGATGTATTTACGTTTTTTGTGTGCGGCAGGGCGCCATGGAGATTTAGCGAATTATAGTGTTACATACAAAGTATGGAAAAACAGGTATGAAGAATTTTGCTCTGTGCCTGTTTTTGAATATAAGGTTATTGAATCTCTTTTTAATCACGACTTAATAATCATCTTTTCCTGTCGGCTTGTTTGAAGACGTCACACTCGATTTTCTAAGAGAAGTCAGGAATAAGTTAAGATGATTTTAAGTGAAGTGATGGGGAAAGTCTTAATGAGGATGTTCAGATCACTGTGTAGTGAATTTTCTGTTGAGTGCGATTTGCTCTGGAACATCTTTCACAAAGTGCTGGATCCAGCTCTCGCGCTCCGTCTCTCGCTGAGACCCGCCGGTGTGAAGTGCTGCTATTTTGGGTCCGAGGTGCTGCTGGTGTTCAGGCGGTTGGTGACACAATCTTCTCGCCTCGCTAATTGGTTTCATGTTTCTGTTTCGCACTTTCGCGACATGCGACGCACTCGACAGGAAGTGTGATCAGGCGAGACCGCCGCGAGCAGATGGCCTCGAGTGTGAGGACTGTATTTACTCACGTAACACACCGCACCTCGTTTCATATCTCCTGTTCTGTACCTCAGACCTGCATCCTGTTTCCTGCTGAATCTGGAATCAGAAAAATGCATTTACTGCAATCTGCATCTCCTAACACTGTGCTGGATCTGCTTTTACAATCTACATCTAAATCTCCATCTGATCTTATTTCCTCTGAAATGCACTGGATCTGGATTTCCCTTAAACTACAACTGATCTGGATCCACCAGAAACTGTTATGGATCTCTAAATCTATATCTGATCTTATTCCCTTGGAAATGCACTGGAACCAGATTGCTCCACCTCAAAATTTACATGATCTGGATTGCTCTAAATCTACATCTGATTTGAGTCCACCTGAAACTACAATGGAGCCGGGTTTCTTTTAATCTATAACTGATCTGGAGCCACCTCAAAATGCACTGGATCCTGTTGCCCTGAAACTACAACTGATCCTGATCACTCTGAAACTACACTGGAACCAGATTGCTTTAAATCTACAACTTATCTGGATCCTCCAGAAACTGCGTTGAATCTGGATTTCCCTAAATCTTCGTCTGATTTGGGTCCACCTGAAACTACACTGCAACTTTAATCTGCAACTCATTTGGATCTTGATCCTCCAGAAACTGTGCTGGATCTGAATTGCCCTAAATCTAAAACTGATCTGGATCCACATTAAAACTTCACTTAATCAAGATGACCCTAAAATTACATATGGTCTGGATCCACATCAAAATGCACTGGATCAGTTTTTCCCTGAAACTACAACTGATATGGTTCCACCTGAAATTGTGCTGGATCTGAATTGCCCTAAATCTATGACTGATCTGGATCCCACAGAAATTGCACTGAATCCAGATTGCCCTAAAACTACATCTGATCTGGATTCCCCTGAAACTACACTGGAACCAGATTTGCTTTAAATCTACAACTAATCTGCATCCACCTCAAAAACTGCACTGGATCCCTCTAAAAGTGTGCTGAATCCGAATTGCCCGAAATCTGGATCCCCCTCAAAATGCACTGGATCTGGATTTCCCTAAATCTACAACTCAACTGGATCCACCTGAAACTGTGCTTGATTTTGATTGCTCTAAAACTACAACTGATCTGGATCCACTTGAAACTGCACTGGATCAGTATTGCCCTGAATCCTCCAGAAACTGGGCTGGAACAGGATTTTACTAAATCTACATCTGATCTGGATCCTCCAGAAACTGTGCTGAATCTGCATTGACCTTAAACGACAACTGATCTGGATCCCCCTAATAACTACATAGAGAAGTTTTTGGTTCTATTAACAATAAACTGGATCCAGCTTCCACATAACTGCACTGGATCTGGATTTCAGTGATTCTGCGCTTTTATCTGGATTCTCCTGTATCAGATCAGGATTAAATATCTCGGAAAAAAATAGTGTTGCCCTAAATCTACAACTGATCTGGATCCACCTAAACTACATAGAGAAGTTTTTGGTTCTATTGACAATAAACTGGATCCAGCTTCCACATAACTGCAATGGATCTGGATTTCAGTGATTTTGTGCTTTTATCTGGATTCTCCTGTATCAGATTAAATATTATCGGATTAAATATCTCGGAAAAAAATAGTGCTTTTGCACCATATGAACTCTTCTTGATTGTTGAACCAGGTCCAGTCAGGTTTATAAGAACCGTGGTTTCCACCAGTTTTAGTGGAATTGCTAGAAGTCACATCATACAGCATTAACAGAGGGCGTGTTACAGCGGCAATGAGCAGAAGTGGTCACCGTTTGCGCTGAATAACTTAATATTCTTCGGTTCCCCTTACGAAAGAGTGTCCTTGGTTCCGGAATCTACTTTTGTTGGTGGACACTTGGCAAACTTCTTCAAAATTAGGTTTGGAAACCAGAACGGTACCTCTTTCAAGTCGGTGGAAAAGCACTAAAAACTGCACCAAATGTAGATTTCCATAAGTCCACTGGATCCAGATTGATTGAAATTTCTCCCAAAACAATGTTTGATCTGGATTCCTCCCAAACTGTAGATTGCAAACCTAAAACTCCTGCTTGGACCTGGTCTTAGTTCTTACAATAAACTAGATCTACTTTCCCGCCTGGTTTACACCTTAAACGTAACAGACTGTGATCTTCTGTTTCTGTAAGGAAATCCTTAAGTATTAAAGCAGTAGGTTAGAACGTACATTTGTGGGCGGAGTCTGGAAAGGTCAGTCCACGTGCTGCTCTGGACCTCATGACCGCTGGGGTCGGTCGGCTTTCTGTCTGGTGTCATTCCATTCCTGCATGTGCCGTCCCTCAACCCCCCAAACGCACACTCCTGGCAACACACACACACACACACACCTCTCTGCGGGATATAAATAACCCCCGTATTTGGAGTGTGTAACCCAGCGAGTGTTCAGTAGGGAACATGCAGAACCTCGGCGGGAGTTGAGGGTCTGGAGTTGTGTCTGCTGGAGCAGCGAGCTCCTGAAGGCTGGAGACCCCGTCCGTCTGTTCAGTCCGGGAGTAATGCAGGACTTCTGGGGTGACGTTGTGAGGAACACTAAAGGACCATCCATTTTCCTGGTATGATCTCCTGGTATGATCTCCTGGTATGATCTCCTGGTAGACTCGTTATGCTCCGTGTCTGAATGTGTTAACGTGGCAGAAAAAGTAAGGAAATGTTGAGTTGCTTCTTGGTAATAAATCTTATACCGTTGGAAAGCTTGTCGAGTTCTCTTTTAAAGAGCCTCTAAACCACTTAAACCTCCTTAAATTTCTTTTATTAACCTTTCCTAACCTTTAAGAAATGATTTTATTGCACTTTTTACTTCGGTAGTTTGTTATTGTGACGCATCAAAATATCGCCGCTGTCTCTCAATTTTTGTCGATTTTTAGTTTACTACATAGTTTGAACAGACAAACTGTCCCTTACACTGTAACACAATTGTTTGACGAACAGACCGATAGAAATACTTCATAATGACCTGAAATAAACAGTTTTTACATTGACTTCTATTGAAAGTTTACACTTCTTTTTCTCTCTCCTGTAAAGTTGCTGTTTTGGAAATAAATGTTTTTCATTGGACAGCGATGATATGCAGATTGATCAATAATACCTCGCCCCCTTCTGACATCCAACCACCTGCGTCTCAGCTATCAGCTCAGCCAATCAGCTTTCCCTCCAGTCTCACCTCTAAACCCATACATCACCCAGTGCCCCTCCCAAACTACCCTTCTCTCTTTAAAAAAAAAAAAAAAAAAAAAAGCGTTTTTCAAATTTGAGCTAAAACCAGGGGGTTTAGTTAAAGTTTAAATAGAACCACATTGTGTAAGGAACATGTATTTTAATGTAAGCCGCAGAGCTGAGTATGTGCTGAGGTTGCATCGATTAAAAATTAGCCAAATATTCTCGTCCAAAGCGAAATGAATGAATTAATTTTTTTTTTGAAGTTTCACCTGAATAGCGGGTTTCTAGGAACCCAGCACACTTTAGCCATTTTACACATTTTACACACAACTATTTATACTCCGCACTCATCCACACACCGGTGAGAAGGTGCAGCCAATAGTGCACAGCATACTCTCAACTGGAAACAACCACGTCCAGCTGGAGGACTGCATCGGGTAGGGACTTGAACCCAAGACCCCAGTGCTGGGAGGCGAACGTGCTAAGCACTAAAACAGCTTATTCTACTGTTGCTATTGGTACTTGTTTTGAGCTTCTGGTTCCTCCAGGTTCTGCAACACCAGGTGATTATGGGTTCTGCTACAGAGCTCAGAAGGTTCTGCTCCAAGAATCGGCTTCATGCCACGATTGGCTGATCTTGATGGAGCCCATGCAACTTTTAAACTGGTGTTCCTCAGAACCCAAAACTCCAAAAAGATGCAGCATTATTTAGAGAGAGCCCTGGTACCAGTTCCTCCAAACTGTAGGCCAAGTTCCAGATAATGAAGGATGTAGAAGAAGATCCCCAGATAAAGATCCTCAAACGCCAAGCGATTTAAAAGCAGAATAAGCTGTTTGGCAAAGAGGATTTGATTACAAATGTGGCTCAATTTAAAAGATAAATTTAACAGGCTTTTCAAAGGTATAATACTTATAACCAGAAGCATTGATGTAATAAAGGAAATATATCAAATCTACCAAATACATGTTTTCTCACTTTTTCTGATGTGTCTATTTATACTGAGTGTGTTTTCATGCACTTCTTAGTCTGATTACTACAGAACATCAGAGTTGTTCAGTATGACCTACAGGTGCATCTAAAAAAAAAAGAATAAATATCATTGAAAAGTTACTTTATTTCAGTAATTCAGTTGAAAATGTCAAACTCATGATCTCGTGATCTATTTTAATCATTTATTTTTTTATCGTTGATTATTGATTATTAAATTAAAACCCAAAATTAGAATATTATACTATAAAGGGACGATTTGTGAATTAACAAAAGTTGACTTGGAAAAGTTTGCTAAAAACATTGAAAAGTTTAAAACTGTAAAAAGCTGTTACTATGCTGTTGACTTTTGGAAAAATGCTAAAGTTCCAGGTGGTTGCTAAAAAAGTTTTGTTAAGTGGTTGCTAGGTGGTTGCTATCATTCATGTGGTGGTTGCTAGGCAATTGTTAACATATTTCAAGTGGTTGCTAGGCAGTTGTTATGATCTCGGAAGTGGTTACTAAGGTGTTTCTAGGCAGTTGCTAAGATGTTTCAGGTGGTTGCTAAGGTGTTGCAGGTGGTTGCTAAGGTGTTACTACGTTGTTGCTAAATAGTCATTTGGTGGTTGCTAAGGTGTTTCTGTGAGTGGGCGGAGCTACAGTGTTTTAATCTGAGCACACGCAACAGGTCTTGCAGCATGCTTGAGCTTCAGGGCTCACACACACACACACACACACACAGACAGACAGACAGACAGACACACACACACACACACACACAGACAGACACACACACACACGCACACTCACTCACACACAGGCTGAAAACGTACACATTGACATTAATACATGTCTGACAGTGTTATCTTTTCATGTTAAACTGTTGTATGTAGCTCCTATTTAGCTTACAGCAGTTTAGTTTAGCTCCTCCCATTTAGTCTTATAGCTCCACCCATTCAGGCTACAGCTGTTTAGTTTAGTTTAGCTCCACCCATTTAGTCTTATTGCTCCACCCATTCAACCTACACCAGCTTAGTTTAGTTTAGCTCCACCCATTGAGCCTTTTAGCTCCACCTATTCAGCACTACAGCAGCTTAGTTTACTTTAGTTCCACCCACTCAGCCTTTAGCGCCACCCATTTAGCCTACTACAGTTTTGTTTAGCTCCACCCATTTAGACTTTTAGCCCCACCCATTCAGCCTACAGCCGTTTAGTTTAGGTTTCTTTTTATTTGAAAATATTTCAGTAGAAGTTAATAAAGTAGTACTTCCTGTCGGCGGCGCGAGCAATCGCAGCGGCTACCCCGGAAGCAAAACACGGTGCTTTTGTTTGTTTTTCTGTGTAAATAATCCGATCTGAACTCGCAATCATGCAAAAGTTCGCTATGGGAACAACTTACGACCGACAGACCCTGCTAGACCTGCAAAATCAACAAAAATCTGTACTTACAGACGGTCTACGAGCGGAGCTACGCGCGCTAGGCCTGCTAAGATCCGCGGCGTTTCCTGAGCCTGCTATCCGGAAGCGGTCTCTCTGCAAATGTTGCGCGAGGAGCCGAAAGCGCGGTAAGAGAGCCGGTGTCCGCGCTAAGCTAATTGCTAACTCCAGCCGGCCAGCGGTTCCATCTCTCCTTCTCTCCAACGTTTGCTCCCTGCCGAACAAGATTGACTATCTCCGGCTCCAGCGGACATCCCAGCGCGAGTTCAGAGACTGCTGTGTGTTCGTTTTCATGGAGACGTGGTTAACGAACTCCATCCCGGACTCCGCGATTGAGGTGAGTGGCATGCTATGCTACCGCGCGGACCGCGACGCCGGCCTCTCGGGCAAGGTACGTGGAGGTGGGGTGTGTGTTTACATCAACACAGCATGGTGTAACAACGCTGCGCTGATCTCCAGCTACTGCTCGCCGCTGGTGGAGTTTGCTGTAGTCAGAGCCAGGCCATTCTACCTGCCCAGAGAGCTTAGCAGCGTCTACATAATAGCAGTGTATGTAGCACCCAGTGCTAATGCTAATGCTAACGGTGCTAATGCTAACGCTCTGCAAGAACTGTACACTGTTATCTCCAAACTCCAGAACTCACACCCCGATGGACTGTTTATTGTTGCTGGTGATTTCAATCACAGTAATCTGAAGGCTCTGCTGCCCAGCTTTCACCAACATGTGGATTTTCCAACCCGTGGAGCTAACCTGCTCGATTGTGTGTATACTAACATTCCCGGTTCGTACAGAGCAGAGCCCCGTCCACACTACGGCTACTCTGATCATATCACTGTCATGCTCATCCCAGCATACAGACAGCTCATCAGACGTGCCAAATCAGAGAAGAAGCAAGTTACAACCTGGCCTCCAGGAGCCATCTCAGCTCTTCAGGACTGTTTTGAGCACACTGACTGGGACATGTTCAGAGAAGCTGCTACCTCTGATGACTCCATCAACCTGGAGGAGTACACAGACTCAGTGACTGGCTACATCAGCAAGTGCATTGAGGATGTTACTGTCTCCAAAACCATCACATCCCGCCCCAACCAGAAGCCGTGGATGACTGCAGAGGTGCGTGTGCTGCTGAGATCCCGAGACAAGGCCTTTAAGTCAGGGGACAAGGCTGGCCTCAGAACAGCTAGAGCCAAGCTCTCCCGGGGGATCAGAGAGGCAAAGCGCACCTACGCAAAGAAAATCCAAGCCCACTTCCAGGACACTACTGACACTCGGCGCATGTGGCAGGGCATCCAGACCATCACAAACTACAAGTCACCTCCACCTGCTTGTAACAGTGATGCCTCCCTTCCAGATGCACTGAACTCCTTCTACGCTTCTACGGTTCGAAGCACAGAACTACACGACAGCATGGAAGACTACACCTCCTCCAAACGACCAGGTACTGTGCCTGTCCTCAGCTGATGTGTGGAAAACTCTACTCAGAGTCAACCCACGGAAAGCCCCAGGACCAGACAGCATACCTGGCAGAGTGCTCAGAGGATGTGCAGAACAACTCACGGATGTTCTCACGGACATTTTCAACATCTCTCTGAGTACTGCAATCGTGCCGACGTGCTTCAAGACGACCACCATCGTCCCTGTGCCGAAGAAGTCTCAAGTGTCCTGCCTAAATGACTACCGTCCCATTGCACTTACTACCATCATCATGAAGTGCTTTGAGAAGCTGGTCATGAGGCACATCAAAAACCAGCTCCCGTCCTCACTGGACCCCCTGCAGTTTGCGTATCGTCCAAACAGATCAACAGACGATGCCATCTCTACTGCGCTCCACCTGGCTCTCACTCACCTGGACAACAAAGACTGCTATGTTCGAATGCTGTTCATCGACTTCAGTTCAGCATTCAACACCATCATCCCTCAGCATCTGATCGGAAAACTGAGCTTGCTGGGCCTGAACTCCTCCCTCTGCAACTGGGTTTAGACTTCCTGACTGAGAGACCACAATCAGTCAGGATTGGAAACAACACCTCCAGCACCACCATACTGAGCACTGGCGCCCCCCAGGGCTGTGTGCTCAGCCCACTGCTGTTCACTCTGCTGACTCATGACTGTACTGCAAAGTACAGCTCAAACCACATCATCAAGTTCGCTGATGACACACAGAGGCTGACATGACTTTATTTGCTGCACTCTAACTATAAACTCTACCTCAGTAACTGCTGTGATTATATATGTTCTATATGTTACAGTATGTTGCACCTTATCCCCACTATACACTTATTATACCGTATCGGTACTGCACTGTCCTGTCTTTAAATTGTCTCGTCTTTTGTATTTATTGTATTTATTGTTATTTAGTGTTATAATTTTATAATTTTATGTTGCACTGTCGTCACTCCTGCACTTTATGTTGTCTATTGCTTGTTGTTCTATGTTGCACCATGGTTCCGGAGGAACGTAATTTCATCACACTGTGTACCTGTACTCAGATGTACTGACAATAAAAGCCTCTTGACTTGACTTGACTAAAGTATAATCAGAATGCAGAAATCACATGTCTGCCTATAATTCCATGTCAGTGATTTATTATTACAATACTGTATATCAGGGGTCGGCAATTAAGTTTGGCCGTGGGCCAGATATTTTCAAGCCATTACGTGGCCACAAAAAAAATGTTTTTTTTTTTTTAAACAGACTAGTAGCTCTCCAGCCCAGAGGATTGTTGAACCCAATTGCAGAACAGTTGATCTCAAAGCAGATAAACCCAAGTAGAAAGAAAAATAAATAAATAAATAATCACCTCTCCTCTCGCGGGATCCAGCCCGTGTTGTCAGGGTCGCATTCCAATACACTACCGCTGCCCCGGCTAGTGAATTGGGACACAACCAGGAAAAAAAGGCCCTTATAAGGAGATAGGGAGCACAAGAGCAGGCGGAAAATCTAAAACTGGTGGGATGTAAACAAAAGCTAACAAGAGAAGCATTTTATTATTTAATTTTTTCATTGTTGTTTATTGTAGTTCAAACAACCTCACGGGCCAGAAGTTTCATGCTTGCCCGCCAAATCTGCCGACCCCTGATCAATAACAACATCTCTCAGATCCTCCAGTGGCTCTCTTTACACTGGACCTTCCTCTGAGCAGCCGGGGATTCTGGGAATCGCAGTATTATCATGGGGCTTAGAGCAAACAGTCCCATAGAGACCAGTTCCTTCTCACACTGATACCAGAGAGAGAGAGAGCTGTGATCTCTGAATGGAAAATGTCCTGGTTTCTGCAGCAGGGAAACTGGGTTCTAATGGGAATCTGTGTCCCGATGGCTCCGCCCCCTCGGCCGGTTTCGTCCAGATTCAGGCGGAACATTCTCAGACACGGTGAATCAGAAGAGACGGTGTGAGTGGGTCAGTGTGTGATCAGCAGGTGTAACGTAGTGATGGGTGTTTAAGATTTAGCGCACTGTTTTAAAATACTGCGTGCACGGCTCAAAATGTACAAAATGCATGAACTAATTCTCTTAATTAATCATGGGTGTGTTTTGGTGTGAGGAAGGAGAGTATACGCATGCTGAGGGCGTAAAATGCACACAGTGCACCTGCATGAATAAGACAGGATTGGACGGCTGACTGTTGACTAGGGTAGGGCGGTATGACGGTATTTCGGTATACCACGGTATTTAAATACGGTGACGGTATTGTAAAATAGTGACGGTATATTAACCACGTGACGTGCCAAACCTGAACTTTGAAAAATGGACGTTTAAGACATTCTGCGCATCCACAATGAAAGAGTGCAGTAGGAGGGGTAAGCAATTGGAGCTCACTGATTGGTTATGGGGTGGGGATTCTCACTGAGGAGATCATACAGCAAAAACTCAATAAACTCTACAGGTTTCACTAATTTTCACCAAAATTATCACCACAAATTGCCACATTTGTGCTGAAGTGACAATAAATCCCTAACAACTAACCAACCACTGAAATGATCAGATGTATCAGTTTATCCTGCAGCATGGGGTGTTCAGTGTGAGTTACTGAGACACAGCTGTTTCCTTAAATATTCCTCATCTCCTATTTCTCTACAGAACAGTTTTTTATGTCACTCACGCTCATATTCTAATACCATACAGAATTCTGCAGTTTCCTCAGAGTTTTCTGTCATTATTTCGCAGCTAGCTCGAGCGCTGTAAATATAAGCAATTCTGCGGACCGCGAGGCGCTGCAGCGCACTGCCGACATCTGAACCCCGGCTCCCCTTCACGAGCAGAAACGGCACAACACCACCCGCTGTTAAACTGCTGTAGTGGATACAGCGCTTATAAATAAATAAATAAATTAACAAAGACAAAAATTAGGGTATTCAATCTGTAATTTCAGTTTGTTTTATTTTTTTCTTTTAATTACCGTTTTTATTCGTTTCAGTTAAGGGGAACTTTCAGTTTTCGTTATTTCGGTCGTTTTCGTTAACAGTAATACGTTGTTATATGGTGATTATCAGGCCGTAGCTTTATATAAAATATAAATAGTATTAAAAAACAGATGACTATTTCCTGGAGCCTGGACTGACCAGAGATTTTCCATTACTTTCCTCGGGCCGGGTCTCGTCCGGGCTGAGAAATAAAAATCAAAGTATCCTGCTATTTAAAAGAATGGAAAATTTAATAACAATAATAATATAGTTCTGCATACTAGAGTTTAGATTGTCTGCCTGAACCCGAGCGTGAACAAGACTGAACCCGAGCGTGAACGCGAGACTGAACCCGAGCGTGAACGCGAGACTGAACCCGAGCGTGAACGCGAGACTGAACCCGAGCGTGAACGCGAGACTGAACCCGAGCGTGAACGCGAGACTGAACCCCGAGCGTGAACGCGAGACTGAACCCCGAGCGTGAACGCGAGACTGAACCCCGAGCGTGAACGCGAGACTGAACCCGAGCGTGAACGCGAGACTGAACCCGAGCGTGAACGCGAGACTGAACCCGAGCGTGAACGCGAGACTGAACCCGAGCGTGAACGCGAGACTGAACCCCGAGCGTGAACGCGAGACTGAACCCCGAGCGTGAACGCGAGACTGAACCCCGAGCGTGAACGCGAGACTGAACCCCGAGCGTGAACGCGAGACTGAACCCCGAGCGTGAACGCGAGACTGAACCCCGAGCGTGAACGCGAGACTGAACCCCGAGCGTGAACGCGAGACTGAACCCCGAGCGTGAACGCGAGACTGAACCCCGAGCGTGAACGCGAGACTGAACGCGAGCGTGAACGCGAGACTGAACGCGAGCGTGAACGCGAGACTGAACGCGAGCGTGAACGCGAGACTGAACTCGGGCTCATCCGCGCGTTTAAAGCTCCGCAGCATTTAATAAAAACAGATTAATAGATATAAAATAGGAAAATAACTAACTAAACCTAGCTCAAAATGGTAAAAGAAATATAATCTAACGAATTCTAAAATAACGAAAAATAAATAGTGTACACACAGGTACAAAGCTAAAAAAATATACATAAAAAAAATAAATCATCCACGCATTTAAAGCTCCGCAGCATTTAATAAAAACAGAAAAATATAGGTATGAAATAGGAAAATAACTAACTAAACTTAGCTTAAAATGCTAAAGGAAATATAATCTAACGAATTCTAAAATATCAAAACACACAGGTACAATAATAAAATAATATAAATCCCCCCCTCAACCCCCCCCCCCCGGTAATACCGTATACCGCCATATAATCTGACGATGGTATGACGGTATGAAAAACTTCAATACCGCCCAACCCTACTGTTGACTGTTGTCAGGGTTTTAATCAGTCAGTGGAGCTACTGTATTTCCCGCCGCCAAGATAGAAATTTACCTGAACACACCTCACTTCCAGACCACCACGCCCATCAGTGGAGATATATTCCTAAACTCCTGTTGATGGGGTGTAAGATAGCAATGAGCCCCCTTAGACTTCAGTTTATTGGCCTCTAGGGACAAGACTGCATCTAATTAGACATACAGTGGTGTGAAAAAGTGTCTTCATTTCTTTTTCTTATTTTTTATTTTTGCATGTTTGTCTCTTAAATGTTTCAGATCATCAAATAAAATTAAATATTAGTCAAAGACAACACAACTAAACACAAAATGCAGTTTTTAAATTAAAAGGTTTTTATTATTAAAGGAGAAAAATATTCAAACCTTAGTGTCCTCCCCCAGTTAAAACACAACTTAACTGTGAATTTAATTTCTCTAACCACACCCCGACCTCATTACTGCCACATCTGTTCTCAATCAGGTAATCACTTAAATAAGAACCTGCCTGTTAAAACCAAGACATGTTTTTTACACAGGGTGAAGTACAGGGGTTGGAGAAAGAAACTGAAACACCTGGTTTTAGAGCACAATAATTGATTGTGGTGACGGACAGTTCTGGTGGAAACAGGAGAGTTGAGGTGCACATTGAATTCTGCGTGATTTGATCAGCCGTGGTTTTATGTTTTTTGGATACAATCCGGGTTAGCACCCGAACATCCCTTTCAGACAGCTTCCTCTTACAGCGTCCACAGTTAATCCTGTTGGATGTGGTTGGTCCTTCTTGGTGGTAAGCTGACATTACCCTGGATACCGTGGCTCTTGATGCATCACAAAGACTTGCGGTCTTGGTCACAGATGCTCCAGCAAGACGTGCACCAACAATATGTCCTCTTTTGAACTCTGGTATGTCTCCCATAATGTTGTGTGCATTGTAATATTTAGAGCAGAACTGTGCTCTTACCCTGCTAATTGAACCTTCACACTCTGCTCTTACTGGTGCAATGTGCAATTAATGAAGATTGAACACCAGGCTGCTCCAATTTAGCCATGAAACCTAAAATCCCACTAAAATGATGACAGGTGTTTCAGTTTCATTCTCCAACCCCTGTAGGTTGTGGGGTATAGAGGTGGTTGCTGTGGTATTGATCAGTGGTTGTGATCCACATATACTCTAGTGTACACGGCCTGTGCTCTGTCTGTAGAAGGCCTGGGGTTACACTGACCATATATGGAAATCTGATTCATCACGCAGTATACATTCCTGTGTGTGTGTGTGTGTGTTTGAGAGAGTGTGTGTGTGTGTGTGTTTGAGAGAGAGAGTGTGTGTGTGTGTTTGAGAGAGTGTGTGTGTGTGTGTGTTTGAGAGAGAGTGTGTTTGAGAGAGTGTGTGTGTGTGTTTGAGAGAGAGTGTGTGTGTGTGTGTTTGAGAGAGAGAGTGTGTGTGTGTGTTTGAGAGAGTGTGTGTGTGTGTGTGTTTGAGAGAGAGTGTGTTTGAGAGAGTGTGTTTGAGAGAGAGAGTGTGTGTGTGTTTGAGAGAGAGTGTGTTTGAGAGAGTGTGTGTGTGTGTGTTTGAGAGAGTGTGTGTGTGTGTTTGAGAGAGAGTGTGTTTGAGAGAGTGTGTGTGTGTGTTTGAGAGAGAGTGTGTTTGAGAGAGAGTGTGTTTGAGAGAGAGAGTGTGTGTGTGTTTGAGAGAGAGTGTGTTTGAGAGAGTGTGTGTGTGTGTGTTTGAGAGAGTGTGTGTGTGTGTTTGAGAGAGAGTGTGTTTGAGAGAGTGTGTGTGTGTGTTTGAGAGAGAGTGTGTTTGAGAGAGAGTGTGTGTGTGTTTGAGAGAGAGTGTGTGTGTGTTTGAGAGAGAGTGTGTGTGTGTTTGAGAGAGTGTGTGTTTGAGAGAGTGTGTGTGTGTGTTTGAGAGAGAGTGTGTTTGAGAGAGTGTGTGTTTGAGAGAGTGTGTGTGTGTGTTTGAGAGAGAGTGTGTTTGAGAGAGAGTGTGTTTGAGAGTGTGTGTGTGTGTGTGTGTTTGAGAGAGTGTGTGTGTGTGTGTGTTTGAGAGAGAGTGTGTTTGAGAGAGTGTGTGTGTGTGTTTGAGAGAGAGTGTGTGTGTGTTTGAGAGAGTGTGTTTGAGGGAGTGTGTTTGAGAGAGAGTGTGTGTGTGTTTGAGAGAGTGTGTTTGAGGGAGTGTGTTTGAGAGAGAGTGTGTGTGTGTTTGAGAGAGAGAGTGTTTGAGAGAGAGTGTGTGTGTGTGTTTGAGAGAGAGTGTGTTTGAGAGAGAGTGTGTTTGAGAGAGAGTGTGTGTGTGTGTTTGAGAGAGAGTGTGTTTGAGAGAGAGTGTGTGTGTGTTTGAGAGAGTGTGTTTGAGGGAGTGTGTGTGTGTGTGTGTGTGTGAGTGAGAGTGTGTTTGAGAGAGAGTGTGTGTGTGTTTGAGAGAGTGTGTTTGAGGGAGTGTGTGTGTGTGTGTGTGTGTGAGTGAGAGTGTGTGAGAGAAAGTGCCTGTATGTGTGAAAGCGTGCGTGTGTGTGAGTGAGAGAGTGTGTGAGAGAAAGTGCGTGTATGTGTGAGAGCGTGCATGTGAGTGAGTGAGAGAGTGTGTGTTTAAGGGAGTGTGGGTGAGTGAGAGAAAGAGAGCGTGTGTGCGAGTGAGAGAGCGCGAGTGTGTGAGAGAGCGAGTGTGTGAGAGCGCGAGTGTGTGAGAGAGCGAGTGTGTGAGAGAGCGAGTGTGTGAGAGCGCGAGTGTGTGAGAGAGCGAGTGTGTGAGAGAGCGAGTGTGTGAGAGAGCGAGTGTGTGAGAGCGCGAGTGTGTGAGAGAGCGAGTGTGTGAGAGAGCGAGTGTGTGAGAGAGCGAGTGTGTGAGAGAGCGTGTGAGTGTTTTCAGGTACAGCTGAGTCTCAAGATTCAGGTCGTGTGACGCTGGTGTGTGTTTTTAGTTTGTAACTTGGCCGCACACACCCTCTCTCTCTCTCTCTCTCTCTCTCTTTCTCGCAAAAGCATTCACTACGTCATACAAACCCTGCCAGATCCATTTCACTATCCCTCAGCAGGTCCCGCCCACATAAAGAGGAGGAGTTCTGACCTCACACTCACTTTAATGTTCTCTCTGTTGTGTTTCAGAGTAACGATCATGAAGCCGTGGTGGATTTGGGAAAGACCAGCTCCAACATTCACACCAACTTTGAGAAGGAGGAGCTTGAAAGTAAGCCACACCCCCTTTCACTGTTCACTGCACGGGGTTCACTGCAGTTGTTGTGAAGTGGTTAAAATAATGTTGGGGGGTGGTCAGTGTGGTGTAACGGGTGGCTGCTGTGGTGTTGCATGTGAATGTAAAGGTGTTGCTATAAGGGTTCGCTTTTCTCCGAGGTGTTTAACCTCTGTGCTGTACGATATAACGATAAATATCGTGGGGACGATAGAAAAATGTCTATGGTGCTGCTTACCTTCTATCGTCTCTATCGTTTCTACAGTAATTTCATCAATTATTCAAGCAAATATATAAAATAAGCTACGATGAAATGTATTGGCGTGGTCACTTTGCATAAACTGGGTTTATTTAAGTGATAATAATGTAATGTAAATGTGGTTTTGAGACGTGACCCTGCTTTATGTTATTTGATGGACACTTAAAAAAAAATGTTAATTGAGTTTATTTTGATAACTCAATTTAAATATCTGTATAATTTAGAAAAAACGAGCTACAACATGTACCTCATCTGTTTTCATACATATATATATTGCTGCACTAAAAGGTAGTAATTCTCATTTGTGAAAGTTTGGTTTAATGTCACTTTGAAATAAAGTTGGAAAAAAAAGGAAGCAATGATATTATTTTGTCATATTTTTCGAAGAAAAACTGAAAACATACTTAAATGTGGTATATCATGATATATATCGTTATCGTTAAAAAATAATTCGTATCGTGATATATGAATTTTCTCATATCGCCCCGCACTACTCCCAGGACATTCTGTGTTGTCTAGACCACAACACTAAGTTTTGCTCTATAAGGGCCTGGTGTCCTCATATGAGGCCATTATTATACTGTCACCTAGTGGTGGCAGAAGAGTTTAACACGTTACAGTTACGTACAGTTTGTTCTGAAATTGAAATGAACGGTAAATACAGTAAACGTTTTTTTTTTTTTTTTTTTTTTTACTTCCTGTCTAAGTTTTGAAGCAGTTTAAAGTGACACAACTGCTGTTTCTACTTTTGTTTTGCACTCGGGCACAAAATGACTAACTGCAACTTTATTGTGTTCAATCTAAATATAAAACTAAAGTCCTCATATGTGGACGTCATTTTTCTCAGAAACTTCATCATTAAAAAATATTTTTTTTACACTGATCAGCTAGCAAAATGAAATTAAAAATGGATGACTTCAGGTCCTAGGAGGTTAAACATAATCAAAGCTTGATGTTTCTCTTTAAAAAGTAGCTCTTAATATTTTCGCAGTAAAGAATGAAGCACTTTTTTCGTTAGTGGCTTACAGTATTAGAGCGTCTGATAAACACTCTGAAGTAAAGGTGTGCCATATCGTATCGTACGCCATAATATCAGCAACATTTTTGAATATCGTGAATTAAAATATACCCTGAAATATGGTGCCATATCACCGTCGCTAATTATCGCAAATTATCAGGGTACTACTTTTTTTTTTTTTTTTTTTTTTTTTTTTTTAATACAGTTTTTAGCCAAAAAAAATTACACTTTTTTAATTTCCCATTATATATCTCCCAGGGGTGTGACGAGGCACTAATATTACTAGACGAGACACTAATATCACGAGACGAGACACGACACTGGGTTCACGAGAACGAAACGAGACGAGATTTAAAAATAAAATTTTAAAGAAACCGTCAAAAGTGAAAAATGGCTTGAGAACTAAAGTTTTATTTGACAATCATATAACTCAAACTTAATTTCACCTATTGTCGCGCGGAGCTTTTTTTTGTGTTTTTACCTGCGAGACAGGTTTAAGCTTGACGAGAAATATCGTCACGTTTTAATCTCGCGAGATCTCGTCACACCCCTAGTAGCTACTAGAGACAGATTATATCTGTCCAGTATCATTTATTTTACTTGAATCCTGGATATATGGAGATATTTGGAGTGCATTATTATTATTATTATTATTATTAGTATCATGACTAATAATTCTGAATCATTAACTTCTGTTACAAATCTGATAAAATCCTTGTATTTCTTAGAATCTCAGTTAGGGGTGTGCCATTATCATGTCATATGCAATAATAAAATGTAGTTTTCATGTTGTTGCAGTAGTTCTGTGTATTCTTAAAATAATATTTATTCAGTTTTGTCATATCGCCAAAAGTATCGTTATCACGAAAATACCATGAAATATTGTGATATTATTTTAGGGCCATATCGCCCACCCCTACTCTGAAGGTAAATGTCTGAATGGTCTGTTGGCGTGGATCTGCTCTGAGGTTCTGGTTCTGAGGTCAGCTGGGGTATGCATGCTGTTAGTGTGTAGATGACTAAGAGCAGAGGCATGCAGTACGTAACACACACTCTCAAACACACACACACACACTCAGCTCACACTTACCCTCTTACCACCCCCCCCCATCCGTAACACATTCGGCCGAGGGGTGTCCTGGAGAGACCCGGAGCACTTCCTGTTCCTCTGCTGCGTTATCAGAGTGTGGGGGAGTCAGAGGAGCAGAGTTCCAGTCGTGGTTTCAGAGTAAACACACTTTACAAACTTACAAACTTAATTCAGACCCTGTGCTCAGTATTGAGTAGAAGCTCCTTTTAGCAGTTCAGCCACGAGTCTTTTTCGTATTTGGGGATCCTCTCCAGTTTCGTCAGGTTTAATGGTGAACATTGGTGGACGGCCATTTTTCAGGTCTTTTCTCCAGAGATGCTCTGTTGGGTTTAGATCAGAGCTCTGGCTGGGCCAGTCAGGAATAGTCACAGAGATCAGTTCAGCAGCGACACATACGAGAATCTTAAAATAATATGGCAGAAAGACTTACGTTGCTCTTTTGATGATGATGATGATGATGATGATGCACGGGGGGAATTCTGTCTGGTGTAGGCAGAGACATTAGAGAGGTTAAAGGGAAATGTATTCAGTACAATGGGAATTGTTGACGATGATTTATGTTGGAAATGCCATAAAGAGATTGGTAACTTCTCGGAGATCGAACAAATATTAATTAACTTTTATTTCACTTTTTGATTCATAGAGTTTATTGTCATCTGCACAGTAAGGAAAACAAGTTTCCATGTACAAGGAAATTAGTATATACATTTTAAATTGGTGTTAATTTTACCTTAAGAATCGCAATATGTGCTTGATTACAGTAATATATACAAATACAGAGTTTTTCTGTGCTTCTATCGCAGTTAAGCATGAAATTGATTGTTCACTTTTTGCCATTTAGCACAAGATAACGCTAGTGTGTCGTAAATGCCCAGAGTTTACATGGGGCGTGGCCAGTAACCACTTAATGATTTGCATAAAAGTGACAAGAGCCCTTAAATGGCTCATTGTAAAATGGATATATTTTAAATGGCAAGAATATCACTTTATACATTTAGTCATGAACAGAAATAAAACTCATTGTGCTGCGGGAAGCAGAATTTGGCACAACACCTACGAAAGAACCTCCGCCCACATAGAGTAGGTTAATGATGACAGGATGTTGTAGTTCTGTAGTTGTTTAGTCTCTCAGTCACTAAACTGTAAAGTGAAACCGAAACTAAACGTTAGGGGTGGGAATCGATTACTATCTCACGATTCGATTCGATTCCGATTTTGGGGGCCACGATTCGATTCAAAATCGATTTTTGATTCAAAACGATTTGAATTATAAATATTTCTGCTTCTGGCTTATGAATCGTATTGAAAAAAAACCCTCCATAATATACACTGGTCCTGGAGCAAGTAATGTGTTACAAAAACAATAAAATGTGCAGGAATGTGGGTCCTCAGTGACAGAGGAATCACTGGGATATCACAATGACGTTAATGAACAATAAATACATAAATAAATAACACTGCTTTATTACCAGGCTACTAGCGGTGGTGTGTAGGTGACGCTGCTGGGCTGATGTGATGATAGCAGTGGAGCGCTAAAGTTCAGGAGCAGCTGCTGATTAACTAGTTAATTTAAGGTGGTTGTATTTCTTCAGAAAGGGGGCAGGAGGTGGAGAAATTAATTCATATTGTCCATTCCTTAATTCCTCTGTGATGAGGAGCTGAAATTAGCTCTGATTAGCTTATTGTTATTTTTCCGTTCCGCCTTAAATGCTGCAGCCCGCTGCCACCTGTAGCGTTATTTAAGGTGGAACTGGAAAGTTAGCTAGTTAGCTAGCTAACAGTTACTGAAACTAACTAAGTTACTAGCGATCTTTTTTATGCTTGTTATGAAGCATTCTGCCATAAAACATTGAAACTACACGTTAATCTAATGTAATATAGTGCTTGTTCTGCCATCTTACCGGTGATTCTCATACACCTATGCTCTGTGTGTGTCTGGAAGATCTCCAAAGGGACAAGCGCTATCCCCAGGGTTGCCAGGTCCAACAAAAATACCCAGCCCAAAATCAGTCTAAAACCCGCCCCTCAGAATCGATTTTGGGACATTTTAAATCGATTCTGAATCGTAGTAAATGAGAATCAAGATTCTTATGTGAATCGATTTTTTGGCACACCTCTACTAAACGTACTGAATACAGTACAAAATACAGTGTATGACACACGTTAATGATGTGTTAGACTTCACAGCATTTACCCAGCATCCTGTTCTTCTCACTCCAGCCTCACACACACACACACACTCGCAGTAACCTGACTGAACAGTGTGTGTGTTTCCGACCACCCACACACACCATTGTTACCTGTAGCAGCAGGTGTTGAGTTACGTAGTTTTTGACGTAGTTTCTGTGATGCACTTATCGGGTTCCCACACTTTCTTTATTAGAACACACTATACCTCCAAATATTTCTCAACACTATTGTGGACCTGTAACTCTGACACGACTTGAGTTGTAGAGGTTCCTAATGTTCCTCCTGTGATAATCCATCCATCCCATAATAACTCCAGTATTCTCTGTACACAGCTGCTGCAGATTGGAAGACTCCTTTTCTGTATTCCTTCTCTTATCTTTCTTTCTTTCATTTCATTTGTTTCTGTTTTTCTGTCTGTCTTTTTTGTTTCTTCCTTGTTTCTCCCGTCTGTCTTCTTTCTTTCTGACTTTTTATTTTTATTTTTCTGTCTTTCTTTTATTCTTTTTTTCTTCTTTTTTTTCTTCGTCTTCTTTCGGTCTGTCTTTTCTCTCATTCTCACTCTTTTTCTGTCCTTTTGTCTGTCTTTCTGTTTCTTTCTTCCTTCTGTCTTTTCTTTCTTTTTCTGTCTTTTCTTTATTTTTTCTCTCTCTATTCTTTCTTTATTTCTTTCTGTCTTTTCATTTTATTTATCTGTCTTTCTGTTTTTCTTTGTTTCTGTCTTTTTTCTTTTTCGTCTTTATTTCGTCTATTTATTTTTTTCTCATTTCTTTCTGTTTTTCTGTCTGTCTTTCTGTTTCTTTCTTCCTTTTGTCTTCTTTTTTTCTTTCTTTCTGGCTTTCTTTCTTCTCTTTTCTATCTTTCTTTGTTTTTTTTTGGTCTGTCTTTTCTTTATTTCTTTTTTTTAGTTTTTTTTTCTGTCTTTGTCTTTCTGACTTCCTGCTTCTCTCTCTCTCTCTCTCTCTCTCTCTCTCTCTTTCAGTGTATGTGATCGGACTATTGATTGGTGCTGTATATTGTGATATTGTGTAATATTGTAATTAATTACAGATAATAGTGAAAAATACTAAAATATTTTAATCAGCGCCTCTCTCTCTGTATGTTTGTGTGTGTGTGTGTGTGTATGTGTGTGTGTGTGTGTGTGTGTGTGTCAGGTCACAGGGCGGTGTATGTGGGGGTACACGTCCCTCTGGGGCGTCAGAGCAGACGCAGACACCGTCACCGTGGACACCGTCATCACCGTAAACGCAGAGAGAGAGAGAGGGAGGACGGCCGAGAGTCCCCGACTTACGGTAAATAAATCTGCGCCAAATTATCCTGAATACACATCAGGGGTTGTGCAGACTAAACTCCTTCTTCCTCACAGATACGCCGTCTCAGAGAGTGCAGTTCATCCTGGGCACTGAGGACGACGATGAAGAGCACATTCCTCATGATCTGTTCACCGAGCTGGACGAGCTGTCCTTCCTGGATGGACAGATGTGCGAATGGAAAGAAACGGCCAGGTGAGCAGTATGAACAAATCCAACCCCCAACGTCTCCCTCAATCCCAATGTCAAACCTCTTATGGCAAACCCAATCCAAACATCCAACCCCAAACATCAAACTTCTAATGGCTAACCCAATCCCAACATCAAACCCTCACCATCACAGTCCCAATGCCATTCAGACGTCAAACCCGATCCCAACATCAAACTTCTAATGGCTAACCCAATCCCAACATCAAATCCTCACCGCCACAGTCCCAATGTCATTCCCAACATCAAACCTCTAATGGCTAACCCAGTTCCAAAGTCAAATCCCCCAATGTCTCGCACCCAACTTCATGCTTCCGATGTCACACTCCCCATGCCAAACCCAGTGGTCAAACCTCCAACATCACACCCAATCCCAGTGTCAAACCTCTAGTGACACGTCCAATCCCCCAACGTCCAATCCCCCAACATCCAAACCCCCAACGTCCAAACCCCCAACGTCCAAACCCCCAACGTCCAAACCCTCAATGTCCAATCCCCCAACAACACACAACCAACATCAAACTTCCAACATAACACCCAATCTCGACTTCAGACCCAACGGTCAAACTTTTATCAAAGCCAATCAACCAACGTCCCATCCCCCAATGTCCCATCCCCCAATGTCCCATCCCCCAACGTCCATTCCCCCAACGTCCATTCCCCCAACGACAAACTCCCAACATCACACAACCAACGTCAAACCTCCAACATCACACCCAATCTCAACTTCAGACCCAACGATTAAATTTTTAACAAACCCAACTCCCCAACGTCCATTCCCCCAACATCCAATCCCCCATCGTCCAATCCCCCAACGTCCAATCCCCCAACGTCCAATCCCCCAACGTCCATTCCCCCAACGTCCATTCCTCCACTGTCCAATCCCCCAACGTCCATTCCCCCAACGTCCAATCCCACAACGTCCATTTCTCCACTGTCCAATCCCCCAACGTCCAATCCCACAATGTCCATTCCTCCACTGTCCAATCCCCCAACGTCCATTCCTCCACTGTCCAATCCCCCAACGTCCATTCCTTCACTGTCCAATCCCCCAACATCCAAACCCCCAATGTCCTACTTTCAACATCATACCCAGTCCCAATATCAAACTCTAACGTCACACTCCCAGTGTCAAACCCAATAATCAAACCTCCAGCATCACACCCAGTCCCAAGATCAACCTTCTAACATCAAACCCCAAACTTCAAACCTCTAACAGCAAACCCAATCCCAACACAAAACCCAACGTCAATCCCAAACATCAATAACAAACGCCAAACCTCAACACTGTAACCCAAACTCCAAACTAAAATCAGTCAGTCATCGATCTGTATAAATAATTCTGTATGTTCACTTATTCTCCTGAATACTGAAGTACTTTCTTTGTGATTTTTGGTCAGGTTTTGTCAGTGTGGGTTGCCAGATATTTGGTGGAGTTGTATAAACTGTGTGTGTGTTTGTTTCAGGTGGCTGAAGTTTGAGGAGGATGTGGAGGACGGTGGGGAGAGGTGGAGTAAACCGTATGTGGCCACCCTGTCGCTGCACAGCCTGTTTGAGCTCCGGAGCTGCATCATGAACGGCACCGTCATGCTGGACATGCGGGCTAACACCATCGAAGAGATCGCAGGTCAACCTTTACTCCACCTAATCCGTCGATATACTCTCAGAGATCACAGGATAAAACCGTTACCCTGAGAAAATACGGCATGAGCCCAGACTTCTCTCTGCTCTCAGATCGTTTCTGTTCTGTGGTAGTTTTCTGAATCTCTTCTCTCTGTTCTGCTGTGGTTTGTCAGATATGATCATAGACAGCATGGTGGCGAACACTCAGCTGGACGAGTCTCTTATGGAGAAGGTCCGGGAGGCCATGCTGAAGCGTCATCACCACCAGAACGAGAAGAAGCTCAGCAACCGAATCCCCCTCGTCCGCTCCATCGCTGATATAGGCAAGAAACATTCCGACCCCCACCTGCTGGAGAGGAACGGTGAGAGCATCCATCACACCCCACTTCCTACTTCCTGTAGTCTTTTACCTTCCTGAACCTGGAATCTTCCTTTAATCACAGACTCTCTTTAAATCCTTTCTTCTTTTAACGGAAAGAGAGAAGCTGGGGTGTGTATGCTGACCGCTCAAGCTCTTCCTCAGGCTGATGATTCAGGGTGTGGTTTCAGCAGACAGGCATGAAGCTGATTGGTGGATGCTGTGTGTGTCAGAGTTACACTGTATCACCAAAGGGATTCGATCACCAATCCCAATAAATAAATCTAGAGAAGACCCTGATTAGATCATGTGATCAGAAATCAGGACCAATCACGTATCAAATTGTCAAAGGATCGGAATCAGGTGGAAGAGATGCGCATTATTAAATTATCAAATTTTGATCACTCTCGCACTTCACACACATACACTCTCGCGCTCATGTACACTCACGTACATACTCTGGGGGAATATCGATGAATTTGGTTGAGTGAAGATAATCGCGTACATGTACGTACACTCTCGCGCACACATACACAAATACTCTCGTGCTTGTGTACACACTCTCGCGCTTGCGAAAATGCATACGGTTGTGCTCGTGTGCACACACATACACTGGTACGCTTGGGTACACACACTCTCGCGCTCGCTTACACACTCGGGCTTGCATAGACTCACACTCTCGCGCTTGTATAAACACATACTCTTGCGCTTGCATACACGCGCGCATTTGTGTATGCAAACGTACACACTAATGCTTGCGTATTCGCACATGCGCTCTTGCACTTGCATGCTCTCGTGCTCGCTTACGCATGCATAACCTTGCATGATTGTGCGTACACATACACTCACATTTACTCTCACATTCGCCTACACACACATACACCCCTTACGCTTGCGTAACACATACACTCGCTGTCACTCATGTAAACATACGTAGACTCACGCTGTCACTCTCGTACACACACACATACACTTGCGCACACATATACTTTTGCGCTTGGGTATACACACATACACTCTCGCACTCGGGTACACACATTTACTCTCGCATACACACACAAACACTCTCACGCTTGCTTACACGCACATAACTCACTTGCTTAAACATGTGCATATACACACTCGCTCGTGTACACACTCACACAGTGGAGGCAGGTTTCCTCTTGTTAAGTGTGGAATATGGAGCTACACTGGTGTTTAAACTCGTCTCCATCTCTCCAACTTCCTGCCAATCTTTACATCCTAGAACTCAACGCTGCTTCTGCTACGTCAGTTAGCGTGTTAGCCTCCGTTAGCTGCTGTTTGAATGCCGTTGTGTTTTATACCAAAACTCTTTCTTTTGGTGGTGCAGTGTACTTTTGATGTTTTGAAGCATGCTGAAATGATCTGCTCTGATTGGCTGAGTTGCTTGGAGGATGTTTTGTTATTTGCATGAGGTTTTCTGAGGTTTATTGATTTGAGAGATTAGTTTCTGTATGTAGAACAATTTAGGGAAGTGTGGACAGTATGGAATATACATTTCTCACATTTCTATAGGCTTTTATTTGATTGCAGACAGAATAAACCTAGATATTTCATTTATTAACATTCTGAGCATCCATTCCTGCATTTCAGACCGAAAACGTCAAACACAGTAATGAGATAACCAATGAAATAATAACCTAAATGTCAAAACTAATCTACTAATCAAAATTCATACTACTTGAAAATGAGGAAAAAAACAGAAAACAACTTGTTTCTAAAATTTACTTTAACTTTTATTTGATTACAGACAATACATTACATTATTTAATATTTTATAATAATATCATTTCATTCCTGCTTTTCAGATTCTTATTATGATTTGGAATAAAGAGTTTATGATGAGTGAAGATGATCAGAGTATCTCCATTTTGTAATAAATCTTTGAGAAAATGATTGAAATGTATAAAAACTATGTTCCTCAAAAGCTCTATCTGAATGGGATTTTTTTTCTCAGGGGGCATCAGTGAAAAATATTTCACACTTCTACTGTAAGAGTGATAAAACTGCTGCATCCGGACTGCAGTTGTGAAAACAGGAGTTTTTTTAGGGTCATATGACAACACGGCGTTCAGTAGCTCCTCTATTTCCACTCGCAGTTGTGTTTTTAACGTAGATCTCCGTGTAATTACGGTGCGCAGCAGTGGACAAATATCTATTTTATTAAAGGCGAGGAGATGAAACTCAGAGATGTGCATCCGGACGGGACTAAAATTACCGGAGGAGCACGGAGTTCAGAGAAAAACAGTAGATAATTCAGCCTGTAATTTTCACAGAGGACGTCTGAGAAAAACACCTACATGATCGTTCTGGACAGGAATAAAATCACAGAGGATAAAAAAAAGAGAAAATTGCCCCAAAACCCCCTGAGAAACTAATCCCATCCAGATACAGGTAACGAAAGACCGGAACTAATATGCATATTTCTCTCTCTACAGACCATAATATCAGAGAGATTTAAAACTTAAAACAAAACAAGTTTTAAATAAACCCTATTAAAGGAAAAAAAAGTGTCTCAAAGTGAACCTTAAAAGAGATTAAATGTGTTATAGTCTGACATGAAAGTCAGAAAAATATGGTGTTCTCTTTCAGTTGATGGGAGAAAAGAGGGACAAAATAACTGAAACACTTAATCTCTTGGTGTTCTAAGTAATTAAACTTGTTTTTAAGTGTTTTGTTTAAGAAAATGAATAGCATCATTATATAGTAGTAGATGTTTTGTGTTTATTTGTTCATGTGTAGAAGATCTGAAATGCAGGAAGGAAGAGGAGCAGATAAAATCTGAAATATGGAAATCTAAAAATAAAAAAAAATTGGTTATAAATTTAATTATTATTGTTTACCATTCAGTAGAGTAAAGAAGAAATATGTTTTAATTTATTATTTTCAATTATTGAGTTTTTCATTTCGGCTTTTCCCAAACAAAATTTTAAGACAAATTCAAAGATAAATCTTCACTTAATTTTTTTTTAGATTTGTCCATTTTTGTATCTTATAACACAAATCTAACACTAATCCAACTTGCTAAATGCAAAAAATAAAAAAAAAATGAAAATAAAGAAAATATTTTTTCATGAAATAAGTAAAACTGGAAAACAGATGTAAATGTATTTCTCGTACACTGCACTACATAAAAAAACTAATCAAATAATGAGTTTTTACATCCAGTTTTCTATTTTAGCATTTAGTCTAAAACGGTAAGATAATGTAATTTTATAATGGCTACACTGACTGATACAGTCTGCTGGTAAATGAAAGCTGAAGGAGTTTTGAGGTTGTATCTTGTTTTCTGTGGTGAAATGCGGTGAGATAATGATGATGATGGTGATGATGGTGATGATGGTGAAGGTGAGTGGTGTGTAATGGTGCACTGTGTGAGTGTGTAGAAAGCTCTGAGGGCTGATGCTGCTGGTGATGGTGTTTGTTTTGGGTTGCCTGCAGTTCCTCTGTTATTCCTGATTACCTGATTCTACCCTCCGTTCTGCAGAACTTCAGAACTTCATATCCATGCCCCCGGTTCTGGTGCAGGTGGTTCTCACGGTTTTGGTGGTTTACCTGCTTGAACACACCTGGATCAGCTCAAATGTGTTTCAGATGATCAGTGCAGATCTACTGGATCTGTTGGTTTTTGGTGGGAAACACTTATTTTTAGGATGATTCTGACTTTTTCAGATCAGTTACGGGACGTTTATAGAGTCAGGATGGCTGGATATCAAAATTCACTAACTACAGAAAACCAAAACATCTAAAACACATCAGTGTTTATTTTTGATACTTTGCATTAAACACAGATAAACAGTGAGGTAAAGATATCAAAGCGCTCTAAAGTCTGGATCTACTTCTAAACGTTCATCTACACTTTATTTTCCTTCAACCTGTCGACACACTGTCACCCTTTCTCTCTCTTTCTTTCTCTTTCTCGCTCACTATTTCTATCTCACGCTTTCGGCTTCTTCCTCTTTTTTCTCTCTCTCTCTCTTCCTCTCTTCCCCTCTTTTTTTCTCATTCTCTTTCGTTTTTTCTCTCTCTCTTTCTTTTTCTCTCACTCTCTTTCTCCCTCACTCTTTCTATCTCATGTTTTCGGCTTCTTCCTCTTTTTTCTCTCTCTCTCTCTTCCCCTCTTTTTTTCTCATTCTCTTTCGTTTTTTCTCTCTCTCTTTCTTTTCTCACTCTTTCTCTATCTCTCTCTCTCAGTTTTTCTCTCACTCTCTTTCTCCCTCACTCTTTCTATCTCACGCTTTCGGCTTCTTCCTCTTTTTTCTCTCTCTCTCTCTTCCTCTCTTCCCCTCTTTTTTCTCATTCTCTTTCGTTTTTTCTCTCTCTTTCTTTTTCTCACTCTTTCTCTATCTCTCTCTCAGTTTTTCTCTCACTCTCTTTCTCTTTCTCCCTCACTCTTTCTATCTCACGCTTTCGGCTTCTTCCTCTTTTTCTCTCTGACTCTCTCTCTTTCTTTTTCTCACTCTTTCTCTATCTCTCTCTCTCTGTGTTTTTCTTTCTCTCTCTTGCTCTTTCTTTCTTTCGCTCTCTTTCTCTCTCTCTCCTTTACTTATTTCTCTCTCTTGCTTTCTCTCTCTCTTTACTCTTAGGCTCCTTTTCTTCTTTCTCTGCCCCTCTCTTTTTATCCCTCTCCCTCTCTCCTACACTCTCTCTCTTCCCTTTTCTCTTTATTTTTCTCTCTCACTCTCTTTTTCTTACTCTCTTTCTCTCTCTCTCTCGCTGTCTCTCTCTCTCTCTCTCCCTCTTTCCATCTCACACTTTCACTTTCTTCCTCTTTTCTCTCTCTCTCTCTCTCTCTCTCTCTTCCTCTCTTCCTCTCTTTCTCTCTTTTTTCTCATTCTCTTTTGTTTTTTCTCTCTCTCTCTCTCCCCCCCTCTCTTTCTCAGCTAGTACAATATAACACTTTTACAAACACCTATTTGAATAATGCTAAATATCGTTTATCGCTGTTGTTAAAATTATAGAAAATATTTAACTTGAAGAAGATTAGTGACGCATTCTGGCAGGGAGGCAGAATTCGGCACAACACCCGACACAAACCAATCAGTGTGAAGTATAGGGAGACTCCGCCTACATACAGCAGGTGATTATGTCAGGATGTAGTAGTCCCTGAGGTCCTGCAGAGTGAAACTGAAACTAAACGTACTGAATACAGAACAGAATATAATAAACACACCTGAATCTTGATACAGTGCTCTGGATTTATGGTGTAAGAACATCGTTAGTTGTCAGTTTTAGTTTCAGGTGTGTTGAATCAGGACGTGTAACAGACTGTGATAAGATCTCAGAACCGGAATTGGACCCCCTTTACCAGGACTGGGCGATATGATGATAAATCATTAATTCTATTAATTTATTACAGTTTATTGTCTTATCTTGAGGAAACTTGTAAAGTTTTAGACTTCACGGTTCTGAACTCTAACTCAGAACTCTGAATTATTATCAGAATTCAGAACATTAATGATTAATCGTTTTATCGCCCAGGCCAACCTCCATCATAATCCTTTCTACTGTTTATTCATCCTGTTTTTCTTTTCTCATTCTCCTTTTCATCCCCCTTTTCTCTTACTCTCCGCCCCTAAAGGGGAGGGGCTCTCCGCCTCCCGTTTGTCTCTCCTGAGGCGTAACTCCTCCCTCTGTGCCTCCACCCCTCCGGACTCGCGACGAGAGTCCCGAGTGTCCCGCAGTTCCCGTGGCTCCTTAGGCCTCTGTCTCCCGCAGCGAAGCCCCGCCCCCTCCCCGAATGCCACGCCCCAGAACACCCCGCCCCCCTCTCGCCAATCCTCGCCTCCTCCTCGACCGGCTGGCCCGTCCCCGCAGTGTCCCGAGCTACTGGTGTCCCGAGGCGAGCGGGACGACATCCCGGAGGTCGTGGTGTTCCCGCCTGAGGACGAGGAGCCAAGCCTACCTGAAAGCTCCAACCCGGACGAGGGGGCGGGGTTTGGCCACACCCACAAGTCCCTGTTTCTGGCCCCGCCTTCAGAAGGCAAATATCAACTGGTTGTCAGCATGCAGCATGTTTAATATATATATATATGTAGATATGTACACATCACATAATAGGCTGGATACTGCCCCTGTTCCTGGAGTTACCACTGCCCTGTTTTAATGTAGGCTGTGTTCACATTTAATGATTTAATCTGATTTAGTTTTAGAGTGTGAACACAACAGAATTCACATTTGTGCACATGTGACGCGTTCACACTGTGTTCACATAGCGGCCAAAACTGTGCTGAAAAATTCACGTGCATGCGCTAATCTAACCCTCTTTCTTTTTCTCACTCTTTCTCTCTCTCTCTCTCTCTCACTCTCTCTCCCTCTCTCTGTCTCCTGATGTTCTGAAGCTCGGGCTGAATGAAATTGAAGCTGCAACCACCGCTGTACAAAATCCTAACGCTAGAAGCATCACAGCAGCACCACTTAGACTTTTCACTTATTATAAATATATATAATATTCCTCGCATCCCTGCTTTCTTATTCTAACTTGAGCTTGTGGTGGAAATGTATCTAAAACAGTGCATTAGTAAACATTTACTAAAAACAGTGCATATATAAAACATTTAAATGTGTTACTAATAAATATTGAGAGATTTAGTAAAAACAATATATTAGGAAAATTTTGTAAAAACAGTGCATTAGTAAACAGTTTTAAATGCATCAGCAAAAAAATAGTAAAAAAAAAACTATGCATTAGTAAAAATGTAATAAATGCATTATTAAAAAAAATTAAAAATAAGTAAAAACAATGCATTAGTTAAACTTTTCTAAATATATTTTAAAAAAAAGTAACACCGTGCATTAGTAAAAGATTAGTAAAAAGAGTGCATTAGTAAAAAGTTAGTAAAAACAGTGCATTAGTAAATAAATATTAAATGCATTAATAAAAAGTAACAAACAGTGCATTAGTAAAAATGTAGGAAAACGGTGCATTAATAAAATTTTAGTAAATGCATTCCTAAAAAAAAGTAACAAACAATGCATTAGTCAAATTTTTGTAAGAAGAGTGCATTGTTAATAAAATTGTAAAATCTGGCTAAACAGTGCAATAGTAAAAGATTTAGTAACTGTGCATTAATAAAAAATACTACATTATACTATTAAAAACTACATTGCATTATTAAAAAATGTAAATACTCCAAAGATTAAAGTACTCAGAGATATTTCTCTATTGTTCCATTGCACAAGTAGGACAAGTTTAATATTGATTTTTAACATGTTATAAGTTCATATAAATATAAACCATTCACTTGGTTCTCTAGTTAACAAATAAAACATTGTGTATTTCAGTGTGTATTAATATTACTCCTCAGGCTACAGTATTAAAGTGTTTAAAGGGTTGTGATGGAGGTTTTAAGGTGTTATTCTACACTCAGGAATGATTCTGGTTTGTTTTCACACACACTGTTTTTCTGATCGCTGGATGCACGGTGTAATTTGATATATATGTGTGTATATATTTGAGTATCAGTAACTCAGGGCTGACTGTATTCTCCCTGTGTTCCTCTCTGCAGGGTTGCTGGCCTCGCCCCAGTCGGCCCCGGGGAACCTGGAGAACAGTAAACCCAGCGAGAGCCGGATCAGCTCGGGGCCCGGCGGGAGCCGAGAGAACAGCACTGTGGATTTCAGCAGGGTAATATACACACAATATATACACAACACACACACACACACACACACACACACAGCACTAGTCAATGTTTCTTTAACACCCAGAATTATTCAGTCTTAACTTAACTATGTACAGCTGCACCTAAAAAAATTAGAATATCTTTGAAAAGTTACTTTAATTCAGTTGAAAATGTGAAACTCATGTAGTATATAGATGTATTAAACACAGAGTGATCTATTTTATACCTTCATTTATTTTATTGTTGATTATGGATTATAGCCAATAAAAACCCAAAAATCAGTGTCTCAGAAAATGTTATATTTTATAAGACCATCACATCATATTTCATCTCATCCTGTTGCATTCTGTCTCATTACGTCCCATCACATTCTGTCCCATTACATCCCATCATATTTTGTCCCATTACATCCCATCATATTTTGTCCCATTACATCCCATCACATTCTGTCCCATTACATCCCATCGTATTTTGTCTCATTACGTCCCATCACATTCTCTCCCATTACATCCCATCATATTTTGTCCCATTACATCCCATCATATTTTGTCCCATTACATCCCATCATATTTTGTCCCATTACATCCCATCATATTTTGTCCCATTACATCCCATCATATTTTGTCCCATTACATCCCATCGTATTTTGTCTCATTATGTCCTATCACATTTTGTCTCATTACATCCCATCACATTTTGTCCCATTACATCCCATCATATTTTGTCCCATTACATCCCATCGTATTTTGTCCCATTACATCCCATCGTATTTTGTCTCATTATGTCCTATCACATTCTGTCCCATTACATCCCATCGTATTTTGTCTCATTATGTCCTATCACATTCTGTCCCATTACATCCCATCATATTTTGTCCCATTACATCCCATCATATTTTGTCCCATTACATCCCATCGTATTTTGTCTCATTATGTCCTATCACATTTTGTCTCATTACATCCCATCACATTTTGTCCCATTACATCCCATCATATTTTGTCCCATTACATCCCATCGTATTTTGTCCCATTACATCCCATCGTATTTTGTCTCATTATGTCCTATCACATTCTGTCCCATTACATCCCATCATATTTTGTCCCTTTTACATTCCGTCCCATCACATTCCATCCCATCATGTTGTGTCCCATTACATCCCATTGCTTTCTGTCCCATCACATTCCGTCCCATTACATCCCTTCACATTCTGTCCCATCACATTCTGTCCCTTCCCTATTGCATTCTATCCCATCCCATGACATTCTGTCCCGTCCTATTGCATTCTGTCCCAGCACATTCTGTCTTATTCCATCCCATCAACATTCCGTCTCATCCCATCGTATTCTGTCCCGTCCCATTGTGTTTTATATATTGCACTACGTCATTTTCTATCTCATCCCATTCTTTATATATTATCCCTTCATGTTCCTTCCCATCTGTTTACATTCCATTGTTTCATGTCACGTAGAAACCAGCGGTTATTTCAGTCGTTCCCACTCAGTCTCTATAAACATTATCAGTCTGAGCCCGGCGTCTTATTTCTACTTTAAACTACCGTTACTTACTGAGATCCGGTGCTGATAACGATTTCCAGTATCTGTTATTAATTACCTTGTTTAAAATGTCACACAGGCTTTAGTTACTGCTCTAGAAGTTTATTTGCACCTCGTATCCAGAGTTTTTTTTTAGGGATTTTTATTACTTTTGCTGAATAAATTCTGTAGCCAAGACCAAGACCAAGGACCTTTTCTCTGAGCTGTGGATCCATTGTGTAATTCCATTCCTCTCTTTTCTGAGTGAATAATTGCTGTTTGATGCTGTTTTTCTATTTTGCTCGGATAAAAACATTTTTAAATATTTAGTTTTGTAAAGGAAGCCGTGTCACAGTTGTTGGCGTGTCTCTTTTTAAGGTCTATTTTTTACATTCCCCATACATTGTTTTATATTATATATTTACTCCTAACAGTAGAGTAAGTCACAAACCTATATTTAAACTCATATAAGTATAAAACAAATATAAATAAATAGTTAAAGATAGTAATAAAAATATAAAACCATCAGAATCTTGAAAAATACCATTATATACATTTTTGTTCATATTGCCCAGCACTAGCTCTGAATGATGAAAAAAAAATTAATAAAACTCTGTAATAAAGTGTTCAGTAGTTGTGGTTTGTGTAATCCCCCACAGTGTGAGAGTATCAGGGGCGGAGTCTCGTCCAGAGGCTGACGGGACCTCCTCCTGAGACTCTGGGTTATAATAGCAGGAACAGCAGGACAGTGCTGATCCCGCTCTCTGCAGGAGGTGTTTACACTCTACTGATGTGTTTTTAAGCTCCAGCTTCAGGCGAGGAACCGAGAAACTCCAGCCCTGAATCCAGAAATCATCTCTCAGCTCGCCTACACTCTTAACTACAAACCAGATCAATCCAAAATCAATAGAAAATCTATCAAAAATCAATACTTTTTTAAATCTTTAATTCATTTTAAATTTTATTCAGCTGTAATTTATTTTAAACAGTTCTTTATTTTTAAACCAAATTCAAGTGTAAAGAAAAGTGGGTCAGATGCAGGTTTAAAGAGAAATGTGAACATAAATCAATCCAAAGAAATCCATATCTGACTGCACAGGGAAGAGACGAGATTCAGGGGTAAAGATAAAAGGAAGCCAGATTTGAGAGTTATGTCAAGTTCTTCAGAGTGTGAGGTGTAAAAAAGTGAATTAAGATCCAATTATAAAGAAAAACGGATCCATTTTATTTAATTGTAAATTGAAGTAAGTCCAGATCAGAGTGTTAGGAGAAGTACATTAGATGCAAGTGGATCAGATGCAGGTCTGAAGTAAAGATCAGATCCAGGTGTGAACATAAGTCAATCCAATGTAATCCATATCTGATTGTACAGGGAAGTGCATGAGATCCAGGTGAACAGTTAAAGAATCCAGATTTGAGAGTAATGTGAAGTTGCAAGAAAAGTGAATCCATTTTATTTAATAGAAAAAGTAAAGTGAGTCCAGATCAGAGGGATGAGAGAAGTCCTGTAGATGAAAGTGAAATGTAAAGTGCTTCAGATGGAGGTTTAAAACGAAGTAAATCTAAAGTCAATCCAGGTCCAAGTTTTAAAAATAGAAATACAGATTTCTGCGTAAAATCTGTAACCAGATTAAACTAAAAATACGAGTGAATCCAGATTCATACATATTAGATCCAAGTGTGAAGAATGGAGTCTGGTCTAGATGCAAAAATGAATCCGATCCAGATCTAGGTGTGAACTGACCTGCTCTCTGATTCTGTTTTTTTTGGCTGTGCGGTTGCCGTTGCAACAGGACTGCCACCCCTCTTTCCGCTGTCGCTGCTGCACTTTAAGACAAACTGTAAGTCCCGCCCCTTTGCCCCGCCCTCCTTGGGACGGTCAGTGATGTCACTCCATCAGCACCTGTCAATCAAGCATGGGTCCGTGGTGGTGTTTGAAGTGTCTGTGGGCGGTGCCGTACTGCTACATGTGTTTGATCTGTTAATCTTCTGTTTTATGGAACTTATTGATCTGATTGTTGTGCTGTCTGTGCCTCTTTCATCTGTCTAATTAATGTTCTTTGATCTCTCCCTCAACTCCACTCATAATATCTGCCCTTCCACCACCTCCAACCATTATTCCTCCCCTTCCACCACCTCCAACCATTATTCCTACCCTTCCACAACCTCCAACCATCATCCCTACACCTCCACCACCTCCAACCATTATTCCTACCCTTCTACCACGTCCAACCATTATCCCTTCCCCTCCACCACCTACAACCATCATCCCTACACCTCCACCACCACCAACAATCATCCCTACCCCTCCACCACCTCTATGCATTATCCCTACCCCTCCACCACCTCCAACCATCATCCCTACACCTCCACCACCTCCAACCATTATCCCTACCCCTCCACCACCTCTACGCATTATCCCTACCCCTCCACCACCTAAAACCATCATCCCTACACCTCCACCACCTCCAACCATTATCCCTACCCCTCCACCACCTCCAACCACCATCCCTACCCCTCCACCACCTCCAACCATCATCCCTACACCTCCACCACCTCCAACCATTATCCCTACCCCTCCACCACCTCTACGCATTATCCCTACCCCTCCACCACCTCCAACCATTATCCCTACCCCTCCACCACCTCTACGCATTATCCCTACCCCTCCACCACCTAAAACCATCATCCCTACACCTCCACCACCTAAAACCATCATCCCTACACCTCCACCACCTCCAACCATCATCCCTACACCTCCACCACCTCCAACCATTATCCCTACCCCTCCACCACCTCTACGCATTATCCCTACCCCTCCACCACCTAAAACCATCATCCCTACACCTCCACCACCTCCAACCATTATCCCTACCCCTCCACCACCTCCAACCACCATCCCTACCCCTCCACCACCTCCAACCATCATCCCTACCCCTCCACCACCTTCAACCACCATCCCTACCCCTCCACCACCTTCAACCACCATCCCTACCCCTCCACCCTACCCCTCCACCACCACCAACCATCATTCCTACCCCTCCACCACCTTCAACCACCATCCCTACCCCTCTACCCCCTTTTTTATCGGTAATATAGAGTTAATGTATGTAAGGTATGAAACATATTTTAATTTACTAAGAAGTTATGTATGTATTAAGACTGGGCTTTTGCATTTTGGAAGAACATCAATTTATCACATACATGGTAGCGCAACAGTTCTCGTGTTTGTTTGTGTATTGATATGTAATTTCAGAGAGCAGAAGGATTTGTGGCGAATTGGTGAAAGATTAGGTAATTCTGCACTGTCACGGATCAGTTGTGTAGTGTGGAAACCAATCCCACTAGAATATTCCCCATTACCAGACTACAAGTTGAGAATAAAAAGTATGAGAATTTAATGACCTGTGTAATGTGAACCTGGTGAAAGCTGCTGTTGGTCTCCTCACATCTCCCCAGCAGGCATGGCTGTGCTTGGGTGGGCTTCAGATTTTCTGCAGGTGGGCTACGCACATCGGTAACTCCTCATCACCAGGTCAGAGGTGGATGAAGGTGGTGATTGGTTGTATTATGTGATCAGATCAGGTTCTGTGGTCTCAAGGAGGACTCTGGGAGCTAGTGGGTGTTGATGTTTAATGGTGTTTGTGATAGCAGCCGTTGGGCATTGTGGGACATCGTTCTCAGGCGTTACTGGAGTCTTCCACTGAGTTTAGAGGCAGGTTATCTAAATGAGGTTTAGCCTGAGAACCGGCGTGCTGCTGTGAAGCACTGCAGGGCTGTGACTCGCTGAGGAATCGGATCTTCTCTGGTTACAAAATGCTGTGGTTTCTCATGCTTGTGGTTTGGCTTGGTTTGGTGGTTGTGAAATCGTGTTCAGGTTTCAGTGTTCAGTTAGCTCTCTCAATCCTCATCCATCAGTTTCACAAACTCTTAACGATTAATGCTAACAGAACTTGCAGTAACGCTAATGGTCTTCAAGGGTTGTAACACAGCAAGAACTTCATCTGCTGAAATACAATGAAGCTTTACCTATGTGAATGTAATAATGTGAAAGGGATGAGTTCATTGGGGAAAACTGTTCTGTAACTGAAAGAGGCTCTAGTTTGGACACTGTCGGTTCCTCTATCCTGGATATAAGATGAGATTAAGACACTTGGGTATGGAGGTTCTACAGGTCCCATATGGATTCTGCAGCACATTTACCCACAGATGTTGCTACAGCTGGGCCTGTAGATCCTGTAGCTCTACACTTATAGGTTGAAGCTGAAGCTGAATCCCAGCTGCTCCATAAATGCTGAATTGGTGATAAATCTGTAATCTGGTGGAGATGTTCCTGGGAAACCCTTGCTGTGTGTGGGTGAGCATTATCCTGCTGAAAAATGCTGCTGTCAGTTGGAAGTTCTGCATGAGAGGCAGTAACATATATCAGCAGGATCTTCTGCACAAATCACTGAGATCACTGTTAGTGTTCCTCCTATTACTACTAGAAGTGACTGACTGTCGTATGAGATGCTCATCAGATCATCAATCATACCAGCAGTTTACAGTGTGAACTCTTCAGTCCAGGTTTCTCAGAAATGGAGGCGATGGTGTGTGGTTAAAAGACGACCTAGATTATGGGCAATCAACTGGACAAAATTCTTTTAAGTGCATTGTAGTGACATGTCTGGCAGTCTATGGTTTCTCACCAAGAGGTACACTACTCATAGTATTCTCTAAAAGCCCTTTGACAGGGCAGTAGGGGAAGCTTTCGTGTCAACAGTATATAGACAGAGGTATTAAAACACCAGTTCATTTATTGTTTCTTTTGAAATTAAATGTATTAGGTAGGAAAAAAGGTAAGAGTTTATCCTGCTTTTGTTTGAGTAACTGTCTCTACTGCCCAGAGAAGACTTTCTACTAGCTCTGATCATTTGTTGCACTGTTCCTTGTACACAGCTCTTGAGAATGTTGTGGGGGGGGGCGTATAGTGTTGGCGGGATCAGAGGCAGTGCGAAAGGGGAAAAGCTCTGAAATCTGGTTTTAATTAGATTATCACCAGCAAAATAAACCCAGTGAGCTCACCATCATCCAGCACACACCCCCCACTGGATTCAGAGAACCTGGTTCTATTACAGTGTGTCTGAACAAGTGTGTGGATCATATGAACATTATAGAGCATTATAGAGCGCCCCTACTCTTCCTGTATTGAATTACAGTCTGTCAGAATGAGCGTGTTTTGGATAATATGAACATTATAGAGCATTATAGAACGCCCCAAATCTTCCTGTAGTGTATTACAGTCTGTCAGAATGAGCGTGTGGATTGTATAAATATTATAGAGCGTGTAACTATATCTTTATTCATTTCTTCAGGTGGATATGAACTTCATGAAGAAGATTCCTCCTGGAGCTGAGGCGTCCAATGTTCTGGTTGGAGAGGTGGACTTTTTGGACCGTCCAATCATAGCATTCGTCAGATTGTCCCCAGCTGTTCTCCTCACCGGCCTCACCGAAGTGCCTGTACCCACCAGGTAACACACACACACACACACACACTGAGATTTTAATACAGTGTACACAGTACTACTGCACACAGCGCCCCCCTGCTGTGCTGTGTGGGAAATGTTTATTATGATATGAGTTAGTGTTGATCTCCTGCAGTGTGGTGGAGCTCTGTGTGATTGGTCGGGTCGGGTTCTGTTTGTTTTGTCAGGTTTCTGTTTCTGCTGCTCGGGCCGTTTGGGAAAGGCCCTCAGTATCACGAGATCGGACGATCCATTGCCACGCTGATGACTGACGAGGTACAGATCAATTCACAAATATATATATATAATGTGTGTACCCAGAACTAATGTGTACAGAAGTGTTGCACCCAGAAAGGTTTGGCTGTAACACTGTTGCTATTATGAACAGTTTAATTTTGTTTCATTAATTTCTATTAGTTATTAATAATTCTATTTTTTTAATTTGTGTGTTAGATCTTCCATGATGTAGCGTATAAAGCTAAAGACCGAAATGACCTGCTGTCGGGGATTGACGAGTTTTTGGACCAGGTGACGGTTCTGCCCCCGGGGGAGTGGGACCCCACCATTCGCATCGAACCACCCAAGAATGTCCCGTCACAGGTCAGCAGGGGGCGCCACCCTGCCCCTAATAACTCTTAATACTCCTTATAATACTCTTATTATATAATAAAACTAGATTTATCACAGCACTACAAACATTATTATCGTTAGAGAAGTGAATGGTGTGAGCAGAATATAGTAATTATACATTAATTCTATTAATTATGTTTTACGTCTGTAGGAGAAGAGGAAGTTACCCCCGGTTCCGAATGGCTCCGCCCCCCCATCAGACAGCATTAAAGAGGAGGAGCATCATACAGGACCTGAACTACAGAGGACGGGACGGTCAGTACACACACTATACACACTATACACACTATATAATGTATTTATTCAGCACTGACTATGATATTTATAGGTTTATGTTTGAGTAAAATAAGCTACGAACAACATTTCTCCCATATTCCCAAGTTCATATTCATAAAGTTTTAAGAGTTCAGAAATCAATATTTGGTGGAATAATCCTGGTTTTTAATCACACTGTTTTTTTTTCATGCATCTTGGCATCATGTTCTCCTCCACCAGTCTTACACACTGCTTTTGGATAACTTTATGCTGCTTTACTCCTGGTGCAAAAATTCAAGCAGTTCAGTTTGGTGGTTTGATGGCTTGTGATCATCCATCTTCCTCTTGATTATATTCCAGAGGTTTTTAATTTGGTAAAATGAAAGAAACTCATCATTTTTAAGTGGATTTGTTTTCCAGAGCTGTATCTAAATATCCACCGTTTAAAGGTTTTAGATGCAGGATGTTGTGAGAGATGTGGAGGACGGGTGTGTAGAGGGAATGTAGAAGGTTAACGTGGTTGTGTAAACTCAGTGTTAGGAGGGGGTGGATTAGCTGTAAGTCTGTTTTGATGAAGTGGGCAATGTATGGGGGTGGGGGGGGGGTTCTGTTTTATTAAATCAGATTTAACAGTTTGATGTAGATGTTAAGTAGCTGTTAAGAGGCAACAGAGCTACAGTGAGGATTTAAACTGAACTTAAAGATCCAAAATCACGTGTGAACAGTAAACCATTGATCACAATACCTCATCCATACCCAACTCATAACTCTCTATAATTATAATGATAAAGATAATGATGATGATAATGATAATGAATATAATGATCATAATAAAAATAATGATCAAGATAATGATCATAATAATGAAGATATGATAATGATAAAAAGAGGATGAAAATAATTATATTGATGATAATGATGAAGATAATAAGGATAATGAGAGAATGATCAAGATAATGATGATTACGATGATTATAATGAAGAAAATGCTGCTGATGATGAAAGTAATAAAGTTGATGATGATGGTAATGATAAGGATAAAGAGATAATGATAAAGATAATGATGATAATAGTAAAACAGATTATGATGATGATGATTAAGATATTGATAAGGACAATGCTGCTGCTGATAATGATAAAGATAATGATATTTGATGATAATGATTATGATCATGTTAATGATAATGGTGATTATGAAAATATTGAAGAAGATGATGATAATGATGGTGATTATGAAGATAATGATCATGATAATGATGTGTGTGTGTGTGTGTGTGTGTTTCAGGATATTCGGTGGGCTGGTGATGGATATCCGGCGTAAAGCACCGTTTTATTGGAGTGATGTTCGGGATGCTCTCAGTCTGCAGTGTTTGGCCTCCATCCTGTTCCTGTACTGCGCCTGCATGTCCCCCGTCATCACCTTCGGGGGACTTCTGGGGGACATCACCAAAAATAACATAGTGAGCATCTCTGATTCACCAGGAGCGTCGCTTAGCACTGACTTATATTAACACTGTTACCATAAACGATGAACAATTAATGATAAAAAAATAAACGACTCAGAAAAAGATGAGCTAAATGAGCTTTATTACTGTCGCTTTCAAAGACCATAGGAAACCCTAGTATAATATTTATATACCAATGTGTTTAAAGAGCAATGAGCTGAATGGTTAACGAGCCACTAAAGAGCCGATGGTTTGAAGAGTTTTTCATGAGCCAATAGTTTAAAGAGTCTTTAATAAGACGATTGGTTAAAGTGTGTTTAATGAGCCAATAGGTTATAGACTCTTTATTGAGCCGATTGGTTAAAGAGTCTTTAATGAGCCGATTGGTTAAAGAGTCTTTAATGAGCCAATTGGTTAAAGAGTTTTTAATGAGCCGATAGTTAAAAGAGTCTTTAATGATTCAATAATTTGAAGAGTCTTTAATGAGTCAATAGTTTGAAGAGTCTTTAATGAGCTAGTTGCTTAAAACCTCCTTAATGAGATGATAAGTTAATGAATCTACATTGAGCCAATTGGATAAAAGGTCTTTAATGAGCCGATTGTTTAAAGAATCTTTAATGAGTCAATAATTTGAAGAGTCTTTAATGAGTCAGTAGTTTGAAGAGTCTTTAATGAGCTAGTTGCTTAAAACCTCCTTAATGAGATGATTAGTTAACAAGTCACTAAAGAGCTGATTAGTTAATGAATCTACATTGAGCCAATTGGATAAAAGGTCTTTAATGAGACGATAGTTTAAAGAATCTTTAACGAGCTGATAGTTAAAAGAGTCTTTAATAAGCCGATAGTTTAGAGTTTTTAATGAGCCAATAGTTTAAAGAGTCTTTAATGAAACGATTGGTTAAAGAGTCTTTATTGAGCCGATTGGTTAAAGAGTCTTTAATGAAACGATTGGTTAAAGAGTCTTTAATGAGCCAATTGGTTAAAGAGTCTTTAATGAAACGATTGGTTAAAGAGTCTTTAATGAGCCAATTGGTTAAAGAGTTTTTAGTGAGTTGATAGTTTAAAGAGTTTTTAAAGAGCCAATAGTTTAAAAAATCTTTAATGAGCCGATAGTTTAAAGAGTCTTTAATGAGCCAATAGTTTAAAGTCTTTAATATGCCGATAGTTCAATGTCTTAATGAGCTGTATCTCTCTCTCTCTCTCTCTCTCTCTCTCTGTCTCTCTCTCTCTCTCTGGTAGAGTGCTATAGAGTCTCTGTTTGGAGCGTCTCTGACCGGGGTGGCGTACTCTCTGTTTGCTGGTCAGCCGCTCACCATCCTGGGCAGCACTGGTCCGGTTCTGGTCTTTGAGAAGATCCTGTTCATGTTCTGCAGGTGAGCAGAGTATAAAAATCTCCAGCTTTTGCTTGTTTATTTATTTATCTTAATAGAATATAGTCAAGTACTGAAGAACAGTTCATAGAGAATACTGCATTCAGCTGTTTATTCATTTTAATGCTGCAGTGCCACCTGGTGGTGGAAGCAGAACTTTGAATGTGTAACACTGGTGTAACTGAGAAAAGCTACAGTCATTAATGATGTTATTTAATTAGCAGGTAATTAATGATCTGATTAGAGGTGAACAGATGTGTCAGAACAAGAAATCCTTTAATAACTATTCAGAGACGCTGCTGTATGCTGAAATGGATCTCCCAGGGTGCAGTGCAGATGTGGGCGTGGTCACATGGCATAGAGCAGGAAGCCGCTGAAGGTGCTGTGGTGGCTGGCGTTGTCCCACAGGTGTGAGTTTGGCCTCAGCTGCATGTAGAGCTCCTCCCCCTGTTCTAACAGCAGGGCAGCGCCGTTGGCGGCGGTGTCGCTGCCCGGTCCAACCGGGGGCTCGTGAACAGTCAGCTGCACTGTCTGGTTCTTATACAGCACCGCACTCATCAGACCACTTGTGGGCGCTGTAGCCGTGAAGCGGATATAATACACACCCTTCACCGGAGCTTTAAACACACCTGCAGTGCACACACACACACACACACACATACTGTTACGATAGCACTGAACATACAAACTCTCACCACCAGACCCCCACACCCCAGCCCCAGAGCTGCTGGCGGGAGTTTCCTAGACCCTCACATCCCAGCCCCAGAGCTACCGGCAGGAGTAGTGCAGCCCCCTTTACCCCAGCCCCAGAGCTACCGGCAGGAGTAGTGCAGCCCCCTTTACCCCAGCCCCAGAGCTACCGGCAGGTGTAGTGCAGCCCCCTTTACCCCAGCCCCAGAGCTACCGGCAGGAGTAGCCCAGAAGCCCCTTACCCCAGCCCCAGAGCTACTGGCACGACTAGTCCAGACCCCTGCACCCCAGCCCCAGAACTACCGGCAGGAGTAGCCCAGAAGCCCCCTTAACCCAGCCCCAGAGCTACTGGCGGGACTACTTTAGACCGCCACACCCCAGCCCCAGAGCTACTGGCATGACTAGTCCAGACCCTCTTACCCCAGCCCCAGAACTACCGGCAGGAGTAGCCCAGAAGCCCCCTTAACCCAGCCCCAGAGCTACTGGCGGGACTACTTTAAACCGCCACACCCCAGCCCCAGAGCTACTGGCACGACTAGTCCAGACCCCTGCACCCCAGCCCCAGAGCTACTGGCACGACTAGTCCAGACCCCTGCACCCCAGCCCCAGAGCTACTGGCACGACTAGTCCAGACCCCCGCACCCCAGCCCCAGAGCTTCCGGTGGGAGTATTTGTATATTTGTATGTGTGGTACCTGTCTCGGGGTTGTAGGCGTGTCCGACGTTCGTCAGCACGTCTTTATAGATGAGTTTTTTGAAGGTGTTTTTGGTGGAGATGATTCCATTGCTGCCCAGAGATGCTGCAAATGCCACTTTAGGGGTATCTAAAACACACACACATAACACATACCCACACAGCTTAATTTAATACACATACACAATATCACAAACAGCACCACAGAGCATGGGTGAATGGGTATAAACATGGTGGAATGAATTGATGAAATGATGTATGAAAAAAGTGATTGATGGCCACTTATAGATGAAAAGAGTGGTTCCTGTACCATAGGTTGGAGTGATGGACAGATAGAAGGATGTTGGGATGGAGGGAAGATTGGAATGACTGGTGGATGATGGAGGGATGGGTGTATAGATTGGTGTATGGATGAAAAGTGGATTTGTTGGATGGATATAGTTTATACATTGATAGGCAGGTAGAAGGATTCTGGAATAAGTAGATGAATGGAGGGATGGTGTGATGAAAGGATGAGTGAGTAGGGGCTGATTGACATAAGGGTGAAACAATATATGTATGTAAGGAGTTGTTTGTAGATGAATGGACTGAGTGATGTTTAGATGGATGGAGAGATAAATGAAGGGATGAACACATGGTTGGATTGAGTGATGATAAATGGATGGTGGGAAGAAGGGATGAACTCTTACCTCTCTGAGTTTTGAGTTGCTGTTCTGCAGCCTCCAGTCTTTCCTTCAGTGTGTTTATCTCTACAGCCTGTTCTACACACACACACAAACAAAAGTATTAGGACCTACAGGAGCATTAAAGACATTCCCACACTAAATCCATAGGCATTCATATGGAGTTGGCCCCGCCCTTTTACAGGTATTAACAGCTTCTCATGTGCAATAGGGGCGGAGTCTGTTGAGGTTAAACAGAAAAGGTTGTTTCCTAACTGGTTCCACTGAGAGTTGGAAGTGTACAACTGTCTAAACTATTAGAATTTACCCCTAAAATCTTGGTACAAAGGTTTGTGTAGTCCGACCCCTGAAAACAGCCTGTAGCATTATCCCCCCTCTACCAAAATTTACAGTTGGCACAGTGCCAGTCAGATAGAGAAGCATGATTTGTCGGTCATTCCACAATACCAGGTTCCCCTGCTGCAGAACCCAATGCCAGAAACTTTACAATAATCTGCACAATGCTTGGCACAATGCCAAGTGATGAAAGGCTAGAGTTTAGTGATTTTTTTTTTTTTTTTTTTTTAGCTCCGCCCCTCTTTTATTAATGTTTGTACAGACAGACTGGTTGGCTAGGGTCATCAAAGGGACAGCATCAAACACCTGAACTAAAACGCAATTCAGTGGTGGGTGTCCCAATACTTTTGCCCATATAGTAAATTCTTAGCAATTTTCTAAAATCTAAAAAAAAAAAAAAAAAAAATGTAACTTTATGTAATAATCACTATACAGTCTGATATATCAATATATCAGACAGGTGATTGGATGTGAGTGGAATCTGATTACTCTGCTTAAAATCCTGTTAACATGGAAACAGCATACTTGATTTTTTTTTTTTAGATCAGTGTATATTAAGTAATCAGATTTTTAATGCATGTAAATGCAGTCGTAGATCAGCCATTATCAGAAGAGGTATCAGATTTCTGCAGTTATCTGATTATTCATGTAGAAATCATGTAAATTCATGTAAATATCATACCTCAATTTTAGCAATTAAGTCTACAAATCTGATTAGTAAATCTGGTGAAGGGAGCTGGATTTTAGCTCAATAATCAGATTTCTGTAGTTATCTGATTATTTAAGTAGTCATGTAAAAAGTAACCTGGATTTCTTGATTTCTTACATCAAAAAAAAAAAAAATCTGATTAAGTGTTTTAATAAAGAGAGTAGGATGTAATTATCCGATTCTTCATGTAGTCAAGTAAACAGCATAACCCAGTTTTTGTAAAAAAAAAAAAAAAATCTGATAAAGAGAACTGGATTTTAGTTAATCAATCAGATTTCTGTAGTAATCTAATTATTCGATTATTGATTATTTGTGGTCATGATAAAAGCATAATGGACTTTTAGATCAGAGTCAAACCTACAAATCTAATTAGTAAATCTGATAGAGCTGGATTTGAGTTCAGTAATCAGATTGCTGTAGTTATCTAATTTTTAAGTAGTCATGCAAACAATATACTCTTGATTTCTTGGATCAGAGTAAAGTCTACACATCTGATAAAAAATCTGATAGAGATGGATTTTAGCCCAGTAATCAGATTTCTGTAGTTATCTGATTATTTGATTAATAATTACTTGTGGTCATGTAAACCGCAAAACACACTTTAGATCAGAGAAGAGTCTGATCTAAATCTGATTAAGAATTCTGGTAAGAGGAGCTTGATTTTAGTTCAGTGATCAGATTTCTGTTGTTGCATGATTATTGATTATTTGTGAACATGTAAACAGACATCTAGATTATAGTAAAGTTTAAAATCTGATTAGGAAATCTGATCGAGATTAGAATATGAGTTCAGTAATCAGATTTCAGTAGTTATCTGATTATTTAAGTGGTCATATAAAACATTTTTAATCCTGATTAGGAAACATTTCTCAGGGCTGTATTTGAGCTCAGTAATCAGATTTCTGATGTGTATATATATATGTCTCGATCTGTGCATGAGTGAAAACAGAACGTGTTATCGGAAATAAACGAGCTAACGTACGATCATATTGCTTCTCGATGCATCACGTCTTATTCTGCGAGTTTATTGGCTGGTTGCAAAGCAAAAATCTGATTATTATCTGATTACTGCAGTATTGATGCTGTGCAGTAATTAGATAAAGAAGTGCAGGTAAACACACCTGGTATCTCCGAGTGTTTCCGATCTCCAGGTGTGTTTTTAGCCCCGCCTCCTCGCCCCCTTACCTGTTGCTGTGGTGTTGAGCTGCTGCAGTTCGTTGCGGATCTCCTCTAATCCAGTAGGGGGCGCCTCGTCCCCCCGAGCCTCAACACACAGCAATAACAGCAGCATACACACACACTTCACCTCCATCGTCCAGCCACTCACACACACACTGCATACACACTGCCCCCGACACTGCGCTTTTATACTGACCTCACATACACACACACACACACACACACACACTCACAGAGATAAGAAGTTAACCTTTATGTTACAGTTGAATATTGATTTCTGTCTGTCTGTTATGCTGGAAACGACCTCGCATATCTCTGCATGTTAGCGAACTGCTACCCTGTTTATTTGCTAACCAATAATCTACTAAATTAATCAATCGATCGATCAGTTACGGCTTCTCTGTATTGTGGTTGGAACATGGACAGTATTGGTCGGCTGAGTTCTGTAAATATTATTACATTCAGTGTTGTAAATATGAGGCACAGTACTATTCATTTCCTTTCATTCGTTTCAGAAGGATTAAATGTAGCATTAGCATGCATTAATTTCTAAATCTACAAAACTCTAAGTGTGTTATAAAAAAGTGGAAAATATTAGTGAGGAAAAATTATCTTCCAGTATGGAATGTGGTGGGAAAAAAACACATTTATTACTTAAACGTTTGCTGATATTAAATCAGAAATCAGATACTGGGGATTTGGATGGTTAATAGTGAAAGTAAGAGCTTTACCACACAATCAATGCAGTAAACTCAAGGGGTTCTCAAAAAATCTCCATCAATACAAGACCTTGAGGAGAAATAAAAGCAGAGATGTTGGAGAAGCTTCTATATGAGTCATGGAATCAGATATTTATCGCTTTAAAGGTCTCATTCCATTGTTAAATGAATGGCATGTGAGCCGTTTTTTGTGATAAAAAGTGCTCAGGTGTTTCTGTTTATCCCTGGTTTAGAACACTAAATTAGCGGTCTCTGCAGAAAGACAGGATTTTGACTCTTGCTCATGAATATTCATACATGCAAATATATAGCCTCTGATTGGCTAACAGCACTGCTGCAGAGAACGCCTACCTGCTGTCTCCCCCCTACAATCAATTTTACAGCTCTAAAACTGAAAGTACAAAATGTTTTCAGGTTTATTTAAAGTCTCGGTAAAACACAGAATCAACCGGAGATCCGATTTAAATCAGTTACTTACACAGGATAGCTAACGCTAACTAGCTCTGTAAACAGAAGCTGTAAACTGAGTAAACAGAGCTGTTAGCTCCATCTTAGCTAGCTAGTTCCTTCTGCTGCTCTGCCTTTGGTTGGTCCTAAGCCGAGGTGGGCGTGGCCATGAACTCACTGATTGACGTCGATACCCTAACTTCTCTCTGATCAACTCGTATTTCTGAGGATTTTCTTTTACTAGCTGCTGCAGACTATGAAGGTTGAGCAAGAATTTCATGTGCAGCATCATAAATGACCTAAAAGACCGTCTGTATTTCACAAACAACAAGAAAAAGGATGAATGGATTTTAGACCTTTAAACTGTGCAGTTAATTGCGTGTGAACGTGTAAATGAAGACGGCACTATTGAAATACTGATAAATTGTGTTTGATTGTCTCCTGCAGAGACTACGATCTAGCCTACCTCCCGCTCCGCACCAGTATCGGCCTGTGGACGGCGTTCCTGTGTGTGGTCCTGGTTGCCACGGACGCCAGTTCCCTAGTGTGTTACATCACGCGCTTCACAGAGGAAGCCTTCGCCGCTTTGATCTGCATCATCTTCATCTACGAGGCTCTGGAGAAGCTCTTCCACCTGGGCGAGATGTTCCCCATCAACATGCACAACCGGCTGGACAACCTCACCTTCTACACGTCAGTCCTGCACTCCCGCTCACTACCGATAACCTCCTTAAACGCTAGAGTCAACTTCTGTTTCCATAGTTACATCTACGCACTTCCTGAAGCGTTAAAACGGAAGGGACACTTCGAATATAACTAAAAACAATGTCAGAAACCATGTACGCATAATATCTGCTAATGAAGTGCTAGTTAGTGCGATACAGATTTTCATTACCTGTTAGCTCTATTGCTAATTGGTGATGATTCACTCACCTATTCACTGACTGACTCAATGACTCACTCATTCAAGGACTCACTTATTCTCTCATTTACTAATCTATGCACTTTTTCGCTTACTGACTGACTCATTTATTCACTGACTGCCTCACTCACTCACTGATTGACTAACTTATTTACTGACTGATTCAATGACTCAGTTATTCCCTCAATCACTGATTCACACACTTCACGGACTGACTCAGTGACTCAAACATTCACACTCACTCATTCACTCACTCACTGACTAATCGACTCACTTATTCACTTACTCACTGACTGACTCAATGAATCACGTTTTCACTGACTTAGTGACCGTCTCCCTTATTCACGGACATTTACTGACTCACTGACTGCCTTAATGAGTCACATTCACTAACTAAGAGACTGACTGACTTATTCTCTGACTCAGTGACTTATTCATTGACTGACTTAGTAACTCACTTATTTACTGACTCAATGACTCAAATTTACAGACTATCTCATTTACTCAATTATTCACTGACTGACTCAATGAGTCATTCACTCAATCTCTGATTGACTCACATTCACTAACTCAATGACTCACTTATTTACTCAGTGACTGACTCGCTTATTCAAAGACTAACTCATTCTTTGACTGACTAATCAACTTACCTATTCACAGACTGACTCAATGACTCACTCACACAATGACTCACATATTCTCTCACTGACTAATTGATTCACTAATTCACTGACTGACTCAATGATTCACTCATTCACTCACTCATTCAATTACTCACTTATTCTCTGACTCAATGACTCATTTATTCACTGACTGACCCAATGACTTAAATATTCACTCTCTGACTGACTCACTTATTCACTCACTTCGTAATAAACTAGATTTTTTAATCAGATTAATAATCATATTTAAATAATACATTATTAAAGGGTTTATAATTATTATGGGAATTAAAGAGTCAGGTAATTAGGGTTCATAATTATTATGGTAATTAGATAGTGATGTCATTGTGCTTTGTGTTTAGGTGTCAGTGTTCTCCACCTGCCAACGTCACACCTGAGCTCATCTTCAGGTGGAACCAGACCGGTGTCGCTGCGGACTCTATAGACTGGAGGCAGCTCAACGTAACTGTGAGTGTGTGTGTGTGTGTGTGTGTAGGGGTGGAGTGTTTAAACTCCACCTACTTCCAATTTTAACTTCCAACATTTTTTTTTCCCTCCTAATTTATCTGCTACTCAGCTGTATATCCCCCATCACTAGTGATGCTCCAACACCAGGAGGGTTAAGAAGACTAGCACACGCCTCCTCTGATACATGTGAAGTCAGACTCCGCCTCTTTTTGAACTGCTGCTGATGCAGCTTTACCGAGTAGCATCACAGCACTAACGTTTTGAGGAAAGCGTAGCGACTCGGTTCTGATACATCAGCTCACAGACGCAGCCTTGTGCTGATCCACATCACCCTAGGAGTGACGATCTACTGTATCCACCCAGAGAGAGCAAGAACAACTGTGCTCTCTCAGGACTCCGGCAGCTGATGGCAAGCTGCATGACCAGGATTTAAACCAGCAATCTCCTGATCATAGTGACAGCGCTTTAGACCACTGAACCACTCAGAACCCCTAAATCCACTGTTCTAATTGGATTAAATGTAAGTTTTCTTTACTAATAAATGTGTGTGTGTGTGTGTGTGTTTATAGATGTGCCATAAGCTGCAGGGGGTGTTTGAGGGTCCGGCGTGTGGGCAGGACGGTCCGTATATCCCGGACGTTCTGTTCTGGTCTGTGATTCTCTTCTTCACCACCTTCTTCCTCTCCTCCTTCCTCAAGCAGTTCAAGACCAAACGCTACTTCCCCACCAGGGTCAGTAACCCCGCCTCCAAACACACAATCACTCACTGATTCGCTCACTGACTCACTGAATCAATCATTTACTGACTGACTCACTTACTGACTCATTGAATCATTGATTCACAAAATTACTCACTTATTCACAGTCAATCACTCATGTATTAACTGATTGATTCAGTTATTAATTGACTCAGTGACTCACTTATTAACTCATTGATTTACTTAATAATTAATTTACTAGTTGAATAATTGACTCACACTTACTCACTTATTTTCTGACTCTGACTCACGTATTCACTTAATCACTTATTAACTAAATGATTCCGTTACTTCCTTATTTATTGACAGATTCGATCACTTAATTATTCACTCATTGATTGACTTACTCAGTTCACTGACTGACTCAAAGATTTACATATTTACTGACTTATTGATTTGATCATTTTTTCATTGAGTGACTCACTGACCCCAAAGGAAACTGTAATGTAACAGGTACTCAGTTTACCGTATTTTTCGGATTATAAGGTGCACTCAATAAACATCTATTTTCATACATAAGCAGCATCGGATTATAAACCACATTAAGCAACACTAGTAAGGATGCTACATCGAAGTAAGCGAGAGTGTCGCCATGTTTCCATTTTAATGGGGGAAGCACCTAAGAAAACAAAACTGTAATTCTTAAAAAAAAACACATTTTCTTTTAAAGTTAAATAAGTGTTTAATGTTAATCTACTCAAATTTCTCTCCTGAAAACAGTTTATTTAAGTAAATTAGATTAGATTTTGTTTTTGTCCGGTTAGCTCTAGTAAGCCAGAGCAATATTAGCTAGCGGTTCATCCCACGTAGCTTGTTTTAACACAGTAAACATGCCGAATACAGTCTGATATACTCACCTCTGAATAGTGAAAAAGCTAATGCTTAGCACAGTTAGTGGTTAATGCTAATGCTGCTCCAGCAGCGCTAGCTGGGGGTTAAAAGCAGGCTAAAAATGAAAGGATTTAAGGGGGGCCGGTACTTTTTGACTTTGTGTTCTTCAGTAAAGTGCAGCAGTTATCAGCCAATCAGGGTGGAGGTCTGTAGTAACTGGGATTGAGTTGTGGGGGTGATGTGGACCAGTACTGAGTGACTAACCCCCCCTTCATCTGCAGGTTCGCTCGGCCATCAGTGACTTCGCCGTGTTCCTCACTATAATGATCATGGTGGTGGTGGACTACCTGGTGGGGATCCCCTCCCCCAAACTCAACGTCCCCGACGCCTTCGAGGTACGACCTTACTTCTTATCTCCCTGTGTGTGTGTGTGTGTGTGTGTGTGTGTGTGTGTGTGTGTGTGTGTGGACTCTGGGACTGTAAATTTTGCTTGTTCAGCAGATAAAGCTGAATGTCGATCTCAACAAACTGAACTGACCTCCTGCAGCTCGGATTCACTTTAACTGTGATTTGTTTTAGTTTGAGTCACGAATCAGTGAATCGTGAAATCTTATTGATTCACCATCACTGCACCGTTATCACTATTCTCTACACTCATTTGGATTACCATAACACAGCAACCCAGTCTCGATACCACAGAAACCCAGTCTAGATACCACAGAAACCCATTTGTCAACGCCATAGAAACCCAGCCTAGATACCACAGAAACCCATTTTTTTAACGCCATAGAAACCCAGTCTAGATACCACAGCAACCCAGTCTAGATACCACAGCAACCCAGTCTCGATATCACAGAAACCCAGTCTAGATACCACAGAAACCCAGTCTCGATATCACAGAAACCCAGTCTAGATACCACAGAAACCCAGTCTCAATAACACAGAAACCCAGTCTCAATAACACAGAAACCCAGTCTCGATATCACAGAAACCCAGTCTCGATATCACAGAAACCCAGTCTCGATATCACAGAAACCCAGTCTAGATACCACAGAAACCCAGTCTAGATACCACAGAAACCCAGTCTAGATACCACAGAAACCCAGTCTCGATATCACAGAAACCCAGTCTCGATATCACAGAAACCCAGTCTAGATACCACAGAAACCCAGTCTAGATACCACAGAAACCCAGTCTAGATAACACAGAATCCTAGTCTAGATACCACAGAATCCTAGTCTAGATACCACAGAATCCTAGTCTAGATACCACAGAAACCCAGTCTAGATACCACAGAAACCCAGTCTCAATAACACAGAAACCCAGTCTAGATACCACAGAATCCTAGTCTAGATACCACAGAATCCTAGTCTCGATACCACAGAAACCCAGTCTTGATACCACAGAAACCCAGTCTAGATACCACAGAAACCCAGTCTCAATAACACAGAAACCCAGTCTAGATACCACAGAATCCTAGTCTAGATACCACAGAAACCCAGTCTAGATACCACAGAATCCCAGTCTAGATACCACAGAAACCCAGTCTAAATACCACAGAAACCCAGTCTAGATACCACAGCAACCCAGTCTAGATACCACAGCAACCCAGTCTAAATACCACAGAAACCCAGTCTAGATACCACAGAAACCCAGTCTCAATAACACAGAAACCCAGTCTAGATACCACAGAAACCCAGTCTCAATAACACAGAAACCCAGTCTAGATACCACAGAAACCCAGTCTAGATACCACAGAAACCCAGTCTAGATACCACAGAAACCCAGTCTAGATACCACAGAAACCCAGTCTCGATACCACAGAAACCCTGTTTAGATACCACAGAAACCCAGTCTCGATACCACAGAAACCCAGTCTAGATACCACAGAAACCCAGTCTAGATACCACAGAAACCCAGTCTAGATACCACAGAAACCCAGTCTCGATACCACAGAAACCCAGTCTCGATACCACAGAAACCCAGTCTCGATACCACAGAAACCCAGTCTAGATACCACAGAAACCCAGTCTCGATACCACAGAAACCCAGTCTAGATACCACAGAAACCCAGTCTCGATACCACAGAAACCCAGTCTAGATACCACAGAAACCCAGTCTAGATACCACAGAAACCCAGTCTCGATACCACAGAAACCCAGTCTAGATACCACAGAAACCCAGTCTCGATACCACAGAAACCCAGTCTCGATACCACAGAAACCCAGTCTAGATACCACAGAAACCCAGTCTCGATACCACAGAAACCCTGTTTAGATACCACAGAAACCCAGTCTCGATACCACAGAAACCCAGTCTAGATACCACAGAAACCCAGTCTAGATACCACAGAAACCCAGTCTAGATACCACAGAAACCCAGTCTAGATACCACAGAAACCCAGTCTAGATACCACAGAAACCCAGTCTCGATACCACAGAAACCCAGTCTAGATACCACAGAAACCCAGTCTCGATATCACAGAAACCCAGTCTAGATACCACAGAAACCCAGTCTCAATAACACAGAAACCCAGTCTAGATACCACAGAAACCCAGTCTCAATAACACAGAAACCCAGTCTAGATACCACAGAAACCCAGTCTAGATACCACAGAAACCCAGTCTAGATACCACCAAAATACTGTACAATTTGTATGTTCTTAAAAACGTTTGTGTGTTTGTGTGTGTTTGTGTGTGTTTGTGTGTGTTTGTGTGTGTTTGTGTGTGTTTGTGTGTGTTCGTGTGTGTTCGTGTGTGTTCGTGTGTGTGTTCCTCAGCCCACCACTAAAGGGCGGGGCTGGCTGATGTCTCCGCTGGGCAGTAACCCCACCTGGACGCTGTTCGCCGCGGCGATTCCCGCTCTGCTCTGTACCATCCTCATCTTCATGGACCAGCAGATCACCGCCGTCATCATCAACCGCAAAGAGCACAAACTCAAGGTCTCACACACACACACTGCACACTGCAAACACACACTGTACACACAAACACACACACACTGTACACATGCACACACAGAGAGACAGAGAGACAGACAGAGATGAAGAGACTGAGAGAAAGACAGATGGAGACTGACAGACGGACAGAGACGAAGAGGCAGACAAGGCAGAGATGAAGAGTCAGAGGGACAGGCAGATGGATAATAAAAGACAGGCAGAGACAGAGAGACACATAGATTCAGACAGACAGGCAGAGACAGACAAATGGGGAACTAGGGACAGACAAGACAGAGATGTAGAGGCAAAGAAACCGACAGACGGAGACAGATAGAGACTGAGAAACAGGCAGAGACAAAGAGACAGATGGCAGAGAGACGGAGACTGAGAGACAGACAGATAGAAACTGAGAAACAGGCAGTAACGAAGAGACCGACAGATGGAAACAGAGACAAACAGACAGAGACTGAGAGACCGACAGATAAGGCAGAGATGAGAAGTCCGAGAAACAGCTGGCTACAGATAAAGAAACTGGAAGGGACAGAGAGACAGACAGGGAGAAAGTTGGTTAGAGACAGCAGCGGACCTGCAGCCAGAAATGGAGAGACAGACAGAAGGATCAACAGGGGAACAGGTGGACAAACAGACAGGCAGATATATAGAGATGAAGAGACAGACAGATACAGTGAAACAGAAAAAGAGACAAAAAGACAGATGGATTAAGACACATCCAAAGAGACAAACGACAGGCTGATACATAGAAAATTGGACAGAACGACACTGAGAGTAAACAGAGAGACAGACACATGGAGACTGAAAGACAGGCTGAGATGAAGACACAGAGACTACAGCTGGCTAGAGATAAAGAAACTGGAAGGGACAGAGAGACAGAGACAGTTGGATAGAGACAGCATTAGAGCTACAGCCAGAACTGAAGAGACAGACAGAAGGAATCAACAGGGCAACAGGTGGATAGACAGAAAAGACATAGAGATGGCGAGACAGACAGATAAAGAGACACATCTTATTGACTGGCTGATCCAGAGAGAGATAGACAGAACGATACTGAGAGTAAAAAGAGAGACAGACAGACAGAGACTGAGAGACAGACATATGGAGACTGAGAGACAGACAGGTGAGTAACGGCTCCTCCCCCTGCAGAAAGGCTGTGGGTATCACCTGGACCTGCTGGTGGTGGCGGTGATGCTGGGCGTGTGCTCGGTGATGGGGTTGCCGTGGTTCGTCGCGGCGACCGTCCTCTCCATCTCCCACGTAAACAGTCTGAAGGTGGAGTCGGAATGCTCCGCCCCCGGAGAACAGCCCAAATTCCTCGGTATCCGGGAGCAACGAGTCACCGGACTCATGATCTTCGTCCTCATGGGCCTGTCCGTCTTCATGACCTCCGTCCTGAAGGTCAGGCCACTCCCCCTCTCATATTAACACTGTATTAAGTAAGAGATGTGCTGTGTGCTGATTGGCTCCCCCTGCAGGTGGGGAGACTTGGTTTACGGTTAAAAAATTGTATTTCCATTGTATTTAGCTGATTTAATCTATTAGTAATATTAATGTTTGTAGTTTTAATAATCTGTAAGTAAATACAGTGTGATCAGAAATATATTGCTAATTAGGGTTGCACGAAAATCGTGATATCACATTATCGCAATATTTTGTCATGGTTTTTAATTGCTAGTTTAAATTTAAAGATTGGTGTCAGAAGTGGTTCAGAAGAAGTGTTGTAGATCCCTCTGTTCTGATTGGATAAAAAGTAAACATTTCTTTTATTCAGATTAATAATAAATAAATAAATAAATAATAAATAATATAAATTATAGTTATAAAAAAATAATTTAAACAATCACATTACGTTATGATATATTAAACCGTAACGCCTGTATCATGATGCATGTTGTCACATATGTATACTGTTATTTTATGTATTCATGTATTATTATTATTATTATTATTATTATTATTATTATTATTATTATTATTATTATGTATTAATTGATCCGGGTGGTTTTGTGCTCCAGTTTATCCCGATGCCTGTTCTGTACGGAGTGTTCCTCTATATGGGCGTGTCCTCTCTCAGAGGCATCCAGGTAAACATGCGAAACACTGATTAATAATTTACATATATGCATATTAATTATTTATTCATTCATTAATTTATTATCATTATTAATACATATATTGTGATCTGTATGTAGTTCTTTGACCGGATAAAGCTGTTCGGGATGCCGGCTAAACACCAGCCGGATCTGATCTACCTGCGCTACGTCCCGCTGTGGAAAGTTCACGTTTTCACCATCGTCCAGCTCACCTGCCTCGTCCTGCTGTGGGTCATCAAGGTTTCTGCTGCTGCTGTCGTCTTCCCCATGATGGTGAATAACATCACATAAACCACCCCGTAACACCACTTAAACCACCCCGTAACACCACTTAAACCACCCCGTAACACCAAATAAACCACCCCGTAACGCCACAATTACCCCACACCACCCTGTAACACCACTTAAACCAGCCCTTAACACCACATAAACCACCCCGTAACACCACATATACCAACCTGTAACACCACATATACTCACACTACCCCGTACACATAACACATAAACTACCCCTTAACATCACAATTAGCCCACACCACCCTGTAACGCCACGTCAACCAGCCCGTAACATCACAATCACCCCACACTACATGTAACACCACATAAACCACCCCGTAACACCACATAAACTACCCTGTAACACCAAATAAACCTCAAACTACCCTGTAACATCACAAATCCCACATTACCCCGTAACACCACATAAACCACCCTGTAACAACACACATACCCCACACTACTTTGTAACGCCACATACACCACCCTGTAACGCCACATACACCACCCTGTAACATTACATATAACAATACAGAACCTCGTAACACCACATACACCACCCTGTAACAACACATAACCCCCAAACTACCCTGTTACATCACAAACCCCACACTACTCTGTAACACCACATAAACCACCCTGTAACAACACACAACCCCTTAACAACCCTGTAACATTACAAACCACACACACCTCATACACCACCCCGTAACACTGTGTACACGCCCCTAACGCCAACATCCTGACCTCATTCACGCTTTTGCTTTTGTGGCGTGTGTGCTTTTTTGCTGTGAGTGTGATCTAATCCTCACAGCAATGCTGCTCTAAAATCTAGTATAAAGCTCTTCTCTGTACAGTAGAGACAGTTACTCAACCAAAAGCAGTTGCAGTGCGGGGAGGTGCAGTGCGGGGAGGTGCAGTGCGGGGAGGTGCAGTGCGAGGGGATGCAGTGCGAGGGGATGCAGTGCGAGGGGATGCAGTGCGAGGGGATGCAGTGCGGGGGGGATGCAGTGCGGGGGGGATGCAGTGTGAGGAGATGCAGTGCGGGGAGCTGCAGTGCGGGGAGCTGCAGTGTTGGGAGCTGCACTGTGGGGGGATGCAATGCGGGGAGATGCAGTGTGGGGAGGTGCAGTATGAGGAGGTGCAGTGCGGGGAGCTGCAGTGCGGGGAGATGCAGTGCGGGGAGATGCAGTGCGGGGAGATGCAGTGTGAGGAGGTGCAGTGCGGGGAGCTGCAGTGCGGGGAGATGCAGTGCGGGGAGATGCAGTGCGGGGAGTTGCAGTGTGAGGAGATGCAGTGCGGGGAGCTGCAGTGTTGGGAGCTGCACTGTGGGGGGATGCAGTGCGGGGAGCTGCAGTGTTGGGGGATGCAGTGCAGGGAGATGCAGTGCAAGGAGCTGCAGTGTGGGGAGGTGCAGTTTATTAATGTCTGAATGTTCTGATTGGGTTCTCCGGGTTCTGGTTCTGTAGGTTCTAGCTCTGGTTTTCGTGAGGAAGCTTCTGGATTTCTGTTTTATGAAGCGAGAGCTGAGCTGGCTGGATGATCTGATGCCTGAGAGCAAGAAGAAGAAAGAGGACGACAAGAAGAAGAAAGAGAAAGAAGTGAGTGATTTATCTTTAATATTCATGTCTTGACTTGTCTTACCTTGTCTTTTCTTGTTTTATTTTTCCTTTCCTTGCCTTGCTTTGTGTTGTCTTGTCATGTCTTGTCTTTTGTTTTCTCTCCTTTCCTTTTCTTGCCTTGCCTTTTTGGTCTGGTCTTGTCTTGCATTTTCCTGTCTTGTTTTATCTTTTTGTGTCTTTCTTTTTCTTACCTTGCTTTGTCTTGTCTTTCCTTGTCTTGTCTTTTGTTTTATTGTCTTGCCTTTTCTTGTCTTGTCTTGTCTTGTCTTTCCTTTTCTTGACTTGGCTTGTTTTGTCTTTCTTTACGGTTCTTTTCCTTGTTGTCTTGTCTTTTCTTGCGTTTTCCTCCCCTTTTCTTTCCCTGACGTCTTGTCTCTTTCTCTTGTTGTATTGTCTTGTTTTGTCTCATCCTGTCTACCATAAGTGTGTTTTAATTATGTAGAGCATATATTGGGTGGTGTGTGGAATTCATCATAGAAACACTTTTATCCAGCGCATATTATTAGAATTATATTATGTATTTTATATATTCTATATTTCTATGTATATATATATATATATATATATATATATATATTATATGTTTTTGTCACCAAACCATATTGCGCTCTGCCTCTTTGCCTTCATCTGCCCCGCCCACTGAGGGTCTGTTAGCTTTAGAGGGCAGCAAATAATTAAAAAACACTGGACACACACACACACACACACTGTGTTGGCTAAGAGTGGACTTTTGATCTTATTGATTTGGCACACAGTTCAGTTGCAGTATCTGCTCTGTCTCACATGTTCATGCACACTTATTATACTGTTATTTATTTTATATAAGAATAAAAAAATTGTAGAAACAACAACAATAATAGTAACATTATTAATAATTATAATAATAGCACATTTTAACAAAGTGCTGAATGGTACAACCATAAAAAAAAAAAAATATATATATATATATATATATATATATATATATAAATATTATAAAAAAACAATTAAAATATTTAATGTTTAATAGATTTAATGATTAAGGTCTTTACCCTTTAATTACGCTGAAAAATAAAAATGGTTGCTAAGCTGCTTCTGTAGGCAGTTGATATGGAATCCTAGGTTGTTGCTAAGTGGGTGCTAGGCAGTTGCTAAGGAATTACAGGTGGTTGCTAAGGTGTTGCTAATTGGTTAGGTGGCTAGGTGGTTGCTGCTAACATATCGAATACAGAATTTAGTGGTTGTAGCTAAACGATTTTTAACTGTAGAGCCGTTGGAGATTTTTGACAGAAGTTTGCGAACAAGATGGAATGGATTCCTATGGGAAACATTGGAGCTGAAAAACGTCAGCTGTACAAAAACTGTGCTATTAAATTCCGTGAAAACTAGAAAAGTTAATATCGATAATGAACTTTAAATTGGCTTTGGCAATGCAGAGTAGAGTTTATTACTGTATTATAATATCTCAAGGTGCTTGTGATGCTTTATAAATGAAAATATTGCAATGAACTGAGTTTAACTCTGAGTTTTAATGGAGGAAATAACTACAAGTGTAGCTCCATATTCCACACTCAATACCCTGAAAGATTTAATCCTTATTTCAGTATAAATATAAAGTAATTAAAGTAAAGTAGTGTATAGAGTAAATAAAGTAGTGAAGTGTAATACATCACCAGGCTCTGTAAAAGAGTGATGGAAGGGCAGAAGGCGGGGTCGAACTTGTTAACGAGATTAATTAACTGTTTATTTATGTATTTATTTCCCAGGAGGCCGAGCGGATGCTGCACGCTGAGCAGAGTCTGGAGTATGATGGAGAAAATCTCCTGAGTATCAAATCTCTCAAAGACAGGTTAGATCATCTCCTCCCTCCACTCCACATACAGGATTAATCCAGTATGAATTACTCTGATCTCTATCTGCTGTATCTACATACTGGATTACTGTACCGATACAGCAGGTTAAAGTAATACATACAGGATTAATCCAGTCTATCCAGTCTCTATCTGCTGTATCTGTACAGTAGTCCAATATGAATTACTCTGTCCGCGTGTGCCAGGGTGCATGTGAGTGTGCGTGTGCCAGGCCGCGTGTGAGGTTACGTGTGCTGACGTGTTGTGTTCTGAGAGTGCGTGTGAGGTCACGTGTGCTGACGTGTGTTGTGTTGTGAGAGTGCGCGTGTGAGGTTACGTGTGCTGACGTTTGTTGTGTTCTGAGAGTGCGTGTGAGGTCACGTGTGCTGACGTGTGTTGTTGTGAGAGTGCGTGTGAGGTTACGTGTGCTGACTTGTATTGTGTTCTGAGAGTGCGTGTGAGGTTATGTGTGCTGACGTATTGTGTTCTGAGAGTGCGTGTGAGGTCACGTGTGCTGACGTGTTTGTGTTGTGAGAGTGCGCGTGTAAGGTTACGTGTGCTGACATATTGTGTTCTGAGAGTGCGTGTGAGGTCACGTGTGCTGACGTGTTTGTGTTGTGAGAGTGCGCGTGTAAGGTTACGTGTGCTGACGTATTGTGTTGTGAGAGTGCGCGTGAGGTCACGTGTGCTGACGTGTGTTGTGTTGTGAGAGTGCGCATGTGAGGTTACGTGTGCTGACGTGTTTTGTGTTGTGAGAGTGCGCGTGTGAGGTTACGTGTGCTGACGTGTGTTGTGTTGTGAGAGTGCGCTTGTGAGGTTACGTGTGCTGACGTATTGTGTTCTGAGAGTGCGTGTGAGGTCACGTGTGCTGACGTGTGTTGTGTTGTGAGAGTGCGTGTGAGGTCACGTGTGCTGACGTGTGTTGTGTTCTGAGAGTGCGTGTGAGGTCACGTGTGCTGACGTGTGTTGTGTTGTGAGAGTGCGTGTGAGGTCACGTGTGCTGACGTGTGTTGTGTTGTGACTCCGCAGTTGTGACCCGTCTGTGGTTAATATAAGTGATGAAATGGCCAAAACCTCAGTGTGGAAATCTGTATCCAAAAAACCAGACTGTTCCAAAACCCTGAAACCCAACGCCAGGTACCGCCCCTCTAACCTTCATCATCCTCATCCTCCTCTTCATCATCCTCCTCTAACCTTCATCATCCTCAACATCATCCTCTTTATCTTCCTCATCCTCCTCTAACCTTCATCCTCTTTATCTTCCTCATCCTCATCATCCTAATATATATCTTCATCCTCATATTTTCTCGCCATCTTCATCATCATTCTCTTCATCCTTATCCATACCAACCTCATCTTTATCTTCATCATCTACATCATCCTCATTTAATCTTCATCATCCCACTTTTCCTCATCTTGATCATCCACTCCTTCATCTTCATCCTTCCTTCCTTGAGCATCTTTATCTTCTTCTTTGTCACGTTCATCTCCCTCATCGTCATTGTCCTTCTTTCTCATTTTTTGTTACTGCATGTTTGTGCTTATAAATACGTATAATGCTCTCTCTCTCCCTCTCTCTGTCTCTCTCCCTCTCTCTCTCTCTCTCTCTCTCTCAGTGTTAAGATCAGGGTGGAGGGGGAGGATGGAGAGAAGTGTATGGATACGGAGACGTCGTTATGATAGTGGGATGGAGAGAGCGCCCCCTGGTGGACCGGAGGACCTGCAGACTGCGTTCACACCTGCTCCACTTTCACTTTTATTATAATCCACTTCAGTTCTTATTGTTTTAGCAGAGGGGGAGAGTTCAGGTCTACGGAATAAAAGTCCTCCCTGCGGATCCGGTTTTAAAGAGGACTTTTATTGTGTGAGCTGGAGCTCTGCCCGGTTTATTTTAGCAGCGCTCTGTTCACACTGTGGTTATATTTATTTTGATCTGAATTTTTTGTTTCTTTCTGCTGATGTTTGTTACGGTACGGATTCCGCAGAGCCGAGTATTTCACAAATTAAATAAACACAGAGAGGCTCCGCCTCCTTCACAACCAGTGTCAAAACAAATACAACTATAAATAGTTTGTTTTTTATTATTCTTATTATTCTTATGGTTATTATTTATTAATTTTTTTAAATGTGTTTTAAACTCTAGGCTGACTGTAATTGTGAAGCGAATTCTAATAGGAAACAGTGTAAAAGCGGTTTATTTCATTGTGAAAAATCCAGTTTACTCTTTTCTCCTGTGATCTTGTATTTAGTGTTTAAGGCTGATTTACGTTTCTGCGTCAAAACTGTGCCAAATCAATGCCGTAGCTGTATATATACCCAACATCCGACACCATAGCTGTATATACCCAACGCCGTAGCTACGTACCAAGCACCATAACTCTTCACCAAACACCATAGCTGTATATACCCAACACAATAGCTACGTACCAAACACCATGACTGTTCACCCAACACCATAGCTGTATATACCCAACACCATAGCTACGCACCAAACATCATGACTCTTCACCCAATGTCGTAACTGTATATACCCAACGCCATAGCTGTGCATGTACCAAACAACGTTGCTGTGCACCCAACGCCGTAGCTTTACACTCAACACATAACTGCGCCTCCTGCATCGTAGCTGTTTACCCAACACTGTAGATCCTTAACCTATTCTGTAGTTGTGCACTTAAAGCCATAGCTGTGCACCCAAACCTTTGGGTATTTGTGTAGCCAGCAACGTAACTGTGTTCCCAACACCCAACCCAATGCCGTAGCTTCACACCCAATGTAGGAGCTGTGCACCACGTGTAATAGCTGCATACCCAACAGCGCAGCTACGTACCTAACACTGTAGCTGTGCACCCAACACAATATTGTAGCTGTGCACCCAACTCTGTAGCCTGTACATATTCTACACGTATTCTTCACTGTAGCCGCACACCCTACACTGTAGCTTCTATCCTACACAGTATCTCACGCATACCCAGAAACGTAGCAATGCATCAGGACATCGCAGACTGCAGCAGCTGTGATTGGTCCACTTAACACCCTAATCCCGCCTTCGCACTTCTGATATTAATTACCGGTTTAAATGCTACTGTGTACACTTTGACTCGACGCAGGAATATAAACCAGCCTTAAAACCCTCAGCTGAGACGTGTTCGGGCTTTAGCTAGGCTACGCTAATGCTAACGCTAACGCTACAGTAGAGTCAGTAATCACTCGAACTGCACCCGATCCCTGTTTATGAAGGTGATGCTGAGCTGTGGGCGTGGTTTAGAGGGCAGTTTGACTCTAAACTTTCCCTGATCTTCAAAATGTGTATCTGGAACTTGAGTTTTTATATTTTATTAGAATCTGATAGAGTGGACCAATAGAAATGAATTGTCCTTCTCCTGTAAAAGTTGCAGATTTATGAGATAAAGTTAGGCTGTTTTATGTATTTAGGTGTCGTTATTGGTATTATTGGTACACAATCTGGTTTTATTCGTAGAAGACCAGCCTTTTATCTCTTTTTGTACATAGAGACACCAAAATACTGTAAACTGAGGTCAGATTTACATTTTTAAAAACATAAATTCAATCTCTGATAAAATGCCCATTAACAGTTTGTAGCAGTTGGCTCAGTAATAATTCACTAAATAGTAAATGGTTAGGATGCTGCACCTGCGCAGATCTCCACATCAGGGCTTCTCCACTGTGCAACCAGTAAACTGATTGGTCCTTTTCTGTTGAAGGGCATTAATAATTCATATGTAATATTTCATCTGTTTTGTGTATTGGTCACACTCTCTTGGTGATGCAATATTAATCACATTTTTTATGGGTTAAAATTCAATATATTGGATAAATAACACACACTATCATATTTTATAAGATCGCATAAACCGTTAACTTTTTATCCAATCAGAAAAGAGAGATATAAAGAGATATAAAGAGAGTACAACCCTGCTCTGATCAAGTGGGCGGGGTTTAAACACAACACTAAATGAACCACTTCTGACACCAATCTTTACTAAGCTGAACTAAAAAAATAAAATAAATTCTGTGAGTTTTGACAATTAATACAGAATTTAAAATATAAACATTGTAATAGTTTGAAATTTCGATGTTTGTTAATAGTGTCTCTGGCCACACCCACAAGTCTGCACCACCTTAATAAACACTAGAATCAGAAGATGGTTTAGTCGTTTAGCTTCAGTGCTAAAGATGCGAGTCATGTTTTGTCTGGTTATTTTAGTTAATTTCAGTAAAAACTGTGCCTTCAGTCCTTTAATGCTGTTGATTTTTTTAGTTTTTTGAGGGAAAAATGCCAAAATTTGTACTTTTGAGGCTTCATTTTCATTTTACTATCTGTTTATCAGGTCAGTGCCACAAAGAAAAGCCACAGGAACCAGTTAAATCCAGTTAATTCCAGTTAAATCTGCAGTGCCGTTGGACAGACACATATATAACTTCTGGTTTATTGACTGTTGATGATTTTCTGTAATGTGTTGCACTTTAGGTACTTAAAACAAAACACGTTAGACCCTGAACGCTGTACTATAACACCGTAAATACCACGGTATTTAATCAATCCACTTAGAACAGCGGTCAGCAACCCAACACCTGGACATCCACCTACCTGTAGTGCATAGGGGGCGCTCTATAATGCTCTATAATGCTTATATGATCCACAACACGCTCATTCTGACAGACTTAAATAGTACACAAAGTGTAGGGGGGTGCTCTATAATGCGCTATAATGCTCTGTAATCTTTATTCTATAATGTGTGTGGATCATATAAACATTATAGAGCGTCCCCTACGCTTCCTGTAGTGTATTACAGTCTGTCAGAATGAGCGTGTTGTGGATCATATGAACATTATAGAGCATTATAGAGCACCCCCTACACTTCCTGTAGTGTATTACAGTCTGTCAGAATGAGCGTGTGGATCATATGAACATTATAGAGCATTATAGAGCACCCCCTACACTTCCTGTAGTGTATTACAGTCTGTCAGAATGAGCGTGTTGTAGATCATATGAACATTATAGAGCATTATAGAGCACCCCCTACACTTCCTGTAGTGTATTACAGTCTGTCAGAATGAGCGTGTTGTAGATCATATGAACATTATAGAGCATTATAGAGCGCCCCCTACGCTTCCTGTAGTGTATTACAGTCTGTCAGAATGAGCGTGTTGTGGATCATATGAACATTATAGAGCATTATAGAGCACCCCCTACACTTCCTGTAGTGTATTACAGTCTGTCAGAATGAGCGTGTTGTGGATCATATGAACATTATAGAGCATTATAGAGCGCCCCCTACGCTTCAGGCTGGATGTCTGGGGGATTGTGGGATATCGCTGACCGCTGGTTTAGTATCTCAGGAACAGGTCTTTCTTCTTTACGCCAAACAAGCCTTTCTTCAGTCTGCAGCTTTACTCTGTACATGAATGTCTTTTTTAAATGCTGAAATTAACGGTAATAAAATGGGTTTTTGTGCCTGATATTTATATAAAACCCCGGATATGATCAGCTTCTTAGTTTCTACTTTTATTATCTGTAGTTTTGTAAAGTTAGAGATGTACAGTCAGCCTTTTTTCAACTAATAAATTAAATTATTGTGTAGAGATGAGTCTGTATTTAACGGTTAGGAGAGAGAGGAATAGTCGCTGTGAAGGATATTATTATTATTATTATTAATATGATTAATTTTATGTTTTTCGGCCTCGTCTGAGGGTCCTGTAGGTCGTAGCGTCTCTTCCCGCGAGGACTCGGAACAAGTATTGCTGTCGTCGTGTTTAAAGTGCTGTATATCCTCACCTGCCGGGCCTGGGGCGGTCCCAGCGCTCTGATTGGATGAGTCTAATTGATTAAGTAATTAATTGAATGATTAATTAATTGATTGGTTAATTGGACTGATCAGATCAGCTTCACTTTAGACACAGTGGACATGTATTAATATTAATATTATTAATGTTTAGACAGAGGAAATTGTGGAGAAACTATTTTTTGTAATTTTTGTGTCAAAAAGCAATAAAGAGAAATATATTCAGCACAAAAACTCTAGACTCTGACTGTCTGTCTACACTATTATACACTGTATCTGAGTGCGAAAGTTATTGAACCCCTGTAAAGTAGCTCCACACCTCCTTACTAGAATCCGGAGAGCCCTGACATTTAAAACGAGGCGTTAATAACTTAAAGTGCAGAAGAAGATTATTAAAAAACACTGTTTACATCCTATAACACTACTAGCTTCAGCTCCAAGCGCCGCCATCACTGTACTGAAAATAACATAGACATATATATATATATATATACACATAGTCCACATAGCGTAGCGGAGGTGTGCTATTCATCAAAGATCAGAACTTTTTATCATGTTTAACTACAACAAAAGTCTTTAACTTCGTTTAACGAAAACTGTGAAGTAATTTGTTTAATAAAAAAGAACCGAAAAAAAAAAACTGGCGAATGGGGAAATTATCTGTAATAAATGTTATTATTATTGACAAGTAATTGAAACGAAACCAGCAGCGTTCCTGTGATGGCATGACTCCTTTTTACTGGAATAAAAATGATTTAGAGAATAATTCTCCTTTCAACTCATCCTCAGAAATTCCTACTTATGAGGTTGAAGGTTGTAATTTTGACTTGCCATGCGTGTGAGTGTGTTTTGGTCGGGTGAAAATGGACGCCATTGGGGAAAATACTTTTGATTATACTTTTGGTCTGTTATCATTTGTTCATTTTATCTATTCAAAGAGTAAGAAGTGAGTAAGACTTGCATTAGGTGAGTGATGTTTTATCCCATTAGACCTGTAAATTATACTAGACTTAAGTTTTTTCACTTTATGCTAGTAATTTTATTGGTTAGCTAATAACAACCTGCAAGTATTGTAGTGTTGTAGCAATAACAGAAGTGTCTCCATCAATTTATTGATCTCTTGTTACTGATACACCTCCAAGTGGGAAACTAGGGGCTTATCTAAAAATCCCAGTTTCCCACTGCTAAATATGAGTTTGTGCTCTCATCTCGTAATATTTCTAAATACATTATTTCTGACACAACTTCAACTGCGCTATAATGGAAAATAAACTTGGTGTAAAATATATGGAATATAAATCTTATGAAGCCTACTTCTTACCGCCAAGAATTTAATGCTGGTGGGAAAACACATGCTAACTTTAGCGACGAGTTAGCTATTTCATTGCAAAGAGAACTAAGATTACCGGAGAACTAGCAGCCTTTCCAGGGAGAAAACTAAGGCCAGTGGTAAGCTAACTAACACAATAACGTTAGCGGCAAGCTAGCTACTTTACCGCGGAGAGAACTACGATTAGAAACAAAAAACTAATGAGAAACATTAAGTTTTGATTTCCAAAACAATAAATTACCAAAGAAATAATGACAGCAATTATATTTATTGAGGTCTTGAAAAGCATTATATTTGACTTGGGTCAAATGGTGCAAGATCCCTGCAATAGTGATTTGTTTGCATGTGTAGCACTATGATCCTATCACTAGCACTGTGGCCTTTTTGAAGCATCAGTTAAAAGTGCTTCGTAATTTTATACTCGTTATCATGTTTCACTACTAAACTAAAATCCATTTCACACCAGAGTTCTCCTTTAAGTAATAGTGGAAAAAAGTGAAAACTGCAAAATTTGCAAAATTACGAAAATTTTATTCAGAAAATACATCAAAAACGAAGAGTAAAAAAGGTACATCCAACAAAATTATATATATTTCCACATATAACACCCACCCCCCAAGTTTATTACAGTGTAGAAATTAATATTTAAACATAAAATAGTGAAATTATGAACAATTAATAACACTTAAATCTGAATACTGTACTGGTGCTGTTCTGTTTTTCAGTCCTGTTCACTAAATTACACGGACACTGCTGTGTGAACTCGTGCAAATTCTGTGTTCGGTAATTGTGAAACAGTGGTGACCTTCACGTGCACTTAAACTAACGGACATCTGCTGAAAAACAGAAGTTTTTACTGTAACAGTGTTCCTCTTTTCTGAGCTGTACACGGGTTTCACTACAGAAGTGAGGGAGGATACAGTGGCTTGCAAAAGTATTCATACCCCTTGAACTTTTTCACATTTTTTTCTTAATGTATTTTATTGAGATTTTAAGTGATAAACCAACACAAACTGGCTCATAATTGTGAAGTGCAACAAAAATAATTTAATTTTTTTATCAAATCAAAATCTGAACAGTTAAATGTGCAAAAGTATACAGCTCCCCTCTATCAAAAGTGTAAGCTTTTAACTCTATTCTTCTTTATAAAACAGCTGAAGATCAGTCAGGTTGGATGGAGAGCGTTGGTCTGTGAACAGCAGTTTTCATGTCTCAGTGGGATTTAAGACTGGATCATTCTAACACATGAATATTCTCTGATCTAAATCATTACAGCTCCACTGTAGCTCTGGCTGTATGTTTAGGGTCATCGTCTTGCTGGAAGATCTCAAGTCTTTTACAGCCTCCAACAGCTTTTCTTCTTCCAGGATTGTTCTGTATTTATTTATCTCCATCCATCTTCCCTCCTTCAACTCTGACCAGCTTCCTAAATCTGTCCCTGCTGAAGAAAAGCTCATCCCCACAGCATGATGCTGCCGCCACCATGTTTCACAGTGGGGATCAGGGTGTGTTCGTAGTAAGGAGCAGTGTTACTTTTGCGCCACACACAGGGCTTTTTTACATTTAGGCCAAAAAATTAAACTTTGTTCTGATCTGAGAACAGACCCTTTTTCCACATGTTTACTGTGTTCAAATATTTAAAACCATTTTTTTTTTATTCCAATTCACAATTATGTGCTACTTTGTGTTCATCTATCAGTTAATACCCTTAATTTCAGAAGATGTGGTAAACTAGCCAGTGAGCCAATACCTAAATCAGGGCGACACCTGAACGCCAAACAAACCTAATTAACTCGAACCAAACATCTCAAAAGCATGATACTCCCACCACCATGCTTAACAGCTGCTACAAGGTTTTCTCAGTGGAATAAGGTGGGTTTATTCTGTACGATGTTGCTCAGAAAAAGAATATTTCAAAGAACTCTGGACGTTTCTGTTCATGACGAGTGTAAATATACTTCCCACCACAGATCACGAAAAAAAACCCCAAAAAAACAAAAAAAAAAAGAATTCCTGTGTATCTGAAATGTTCCCACTCGTGTAAAAGCTAAAGCGTGGGAGGACTCAACATACTGACCTTGGCGAAGAGCAGCAACAGTAAAGTAGGGATGCACCGAACAACTGAAAATATTCAGCCGAAAACCACAAAAACTACACTTTACCAAATAATGACTCATTTATTTTAAATCCTGTTGCTGTTTTTTTTCTCTTACTTTAGGATTTTTTTTCCAGGACTGAAGATATTAAGCAGAATAAAGTGTAATAGTAAAGTTTTACAGCTGTACAGGACTACAAGAGTAACGGTAGCTGAGCTAACGTGGACTTAGTGTTTTTCGCACTATAAGGCGCACCAGCCAAAAATGGTTTATTTTCATATATAAGGCGCATTTTATGCAAAAATAGTAACATTATAGTAGTAGAAACAGGGGTGTCATGTTTTCTTTGTAATTTAGCTAAGTTAAGTAAACTAAACTGTAATTCTTAAAAACAGTTTAGACGAGTCAGACAAGCACTGGATGTTAATCTAGACAGATTTCTCTCCTAAAAACATTATTTACAGTGAGCTTAGATTTACACTAAAGCTGGAGCATTAGCATTAGCAGCTAACTGCTACACTGAGGAACCATAGCTTACTGAGCCAGAGTGATATTAGCTAGCGGTTTGTCCCACGTAGCTTGTTTTAACACAGTAAACACGCAGACTACAGTCTGAACAACAAAAGAGCTATATTAGCGTCTAATGCTAATGCTGCTCCAGCAGTACTAGTCGAGGTTAGTAGCAGGCTACAGATCGATATACTCGCCTCTGAAGAGCAAAAGAGCTAGTGCTTAGCACTATGGTTAGCGGCTAATGCTTATGATGCTCCTGTAGTGCTGGCTGCGGTTAGCAGCAGGCTACAGGACTATATACTCAGCTCTGAACAGCAAAAGAACTAGCGCTAAGTGTGGTTAGCAGCTAATGCTAATGCTGCTTCAGCAGTGCTATTCGCGGCTAACAGCAGGCTACAAGACGATATACCTCCGAACAGTCAAAAAGCTAGTGCTTCGCATGGTTAGCAGCTAATGCTAATACTGCTCCAGCCTTGGTGCTGAAGAACTTTTACTTTTTGGGAAAATTAAAGGATTTTAAGTGCACCTCATAGTGCAAAAAATACAGTATTTCCGGGATGTTAACCTTTTATAGCAAAATATTTCTATTAATCATTTCTTGAGAAAAAAAAATGTTTTAGCCTATGTTTTGGGAGGATTTTTGTGGATTTCTGTTGATTTATCAGCCAAAGCATGATTCCCCTTTTGGTCCGACTACGTATTTTTGCCTAAAAATCAATGTTTTAGTAAACAAATGAAAATGAAATAGCCACAAATACTGTGTAATAATAAAAAAATGTTATTAAGGGTCAAAACGTGATAAACGACTGGAAAAAGCAAGAAAAAAATTAATTTAGGGTACGTAACAAAAGATGTTTGGTAGATGTTTGATATTCCGTTGTTGGGCAAATAAAATTTTTTGTTTTTAAACCTTTATTAAGCTCTACAGTACAGAAAGTTAAACCGTAAAAAAACAGTGTATATTCGCATTTAGAAGCGGATTTAAATGCGATTTCGGCCAAAAACGTTGGTTTCGGTGCACCCCTACAGGAAAGGCCTTCAGCTCGGCCTTCCAGCTACGAAACGTTACTGAATAAATACTCACAGTTGCACAGGTGCGCAAATGCTAGCGGCTAACTCCACCCACTGCATCACAGCCAATTAAACACCTGCTACAGGTACCGAACACTCACACATACATACATACATACATAACATCAATTCCAACAAACGGGTCAGGTTTACAGTCGCCGTTTATACCGTTTATACACACTTTCATACACACTCACACCCGTGCACAAGCACACACACACACACACACCTGGGGAGGGGGCGGAGCCACTCGTCTCACTCGGCCAGGTAACCCCAAACTCAACCCAAAAACCAAACTCAAACCCAAAACCAGCACTGTCCAGTAGGGTAAGCACTGAGGGAAGTTCCTATTGGACAGTCCTGGCTCTGGGTTTAGCGTTTAGCGCTTAGCATTTCCAGCTTGTGTTTTTTATGAACTCTTTTAATGAACTGAGCCGAGGATGAGCGCCCCCTGTGGCCTGGGGTGGAGCGCCCCATGTGGCTGGTCCTGGCACTGCGGCGTTATCTGGTGCGGCCGGTGGCTCTAGGCACCTTCAGCACTTTGTAAACGCTGTTGTGAAAGACGGTGGTGAAGTGCGGCCGGGTTTCTCTGGACATCAGCGTACAGAGGGGAATTTTCCCAGCATTCCCGGGGTCCTCCACATCCCAGATCTCAGGCATACTGCAGCCCGGCCTGCAACACATCACACAGCCACGCATTAATATGATTAAAACAAGTAAAACGGTTAAAACACTCGCCGTAAACACGTGTACATGAGTAGGGGCACCATAATCATATTGTACACAAATACAGTATGTGTATATATTAGGGGTGTAATGGTACATGTATTCTTTACAAACCGTCACGGTACGGGGGTTCACGGTACGGGAAGGTGGGGGAGCAGTTGGGTCACGGTCTGGGGGTTCACGGTACGGAGGTCACGGAACGGGGGGGGTCACTGTTTGGTTTGCGTAAACTCACGCAGAATAAACACGGTACACAGGCAGTCTATATGACACTTGTGGAACCAATGAACATAACCTGGAAAGTGTAGCTGTAGGCACTGATGCAATTAGCATCTCGCTACTGACCTAGCCTATAGCTCATAGCCTGCGCTGAGAAGATTAGCTCTGATTGGAGGCTGGAGTTTAGAAACACAGTTCATTCAAACTGTCCACAACCGTCGCTGTGCTGCCATAGAAACAAATGGTATTCTGTCACTTTCCAGTGTGAACTCAGGGTTAGGCGCTCGTACTCTCATTCTCCCTCTCTCTCTTTTTCCCTTTTTTGCTCGCGCCATCTGTCTGTCTGTCTGTCTCGCTCTTTCCCTCGCACGTTCTGCTGTCTGTCTGTCTGCTGTAGATCATCCTCCTCCTTAAGGTTGGACGTGTTGTGGTTCAGAGATGCTCTTCTGCAGACCTCGGTTGTAACGAGTGGTTATTTGAGTTATTGTTGTCGTTCTATCAGCTGGAACCAGTCTGATCGTTCCTCTCTGACCTCTGACCTCTGACATCTACAAGGCATTTACTCCCATAGAACTGAACTGCAGCTCACTGGATATTTTCTCTGCTTTTTTCAGATAATTCTCTGTGAACTCTAGAGATGGTTGTGGGTGAAGTTCCCAGTAGATCAGCAGTTTCTGAAATACTCAGACTCAGGCCACGTTCAAAATCACTTAAATCACATTTCTTCCCCTGATTCTGATGCTCTGATGGTTTAAACTGCAGCAGATCAGCTTGGCCGTGTCTACATGCCTAAATGCGTTGAGTTGCTGCCGTGTGATTGGCTGATTCAACATTGGCGTTAAAAGGGCTGCAATGATTATTCGATATAATCGATATAAACAATGCTGATTATTTAAATTTGTCGATTTCTAATTTATTTGTCGACTAATTGTTAATTTGTAACAGTACCGCATTAAACAAAGTGCTGGAGACAGAAACACAATGGAAGACTTAGTCTGTGTCTCCAGAAGAGCTCAAACACAACAGATTACATATTAAAATCACTAAATATCAGAACTTTCCACATTTAATCGATCTCATGTTCTGCTGTTTTTATATTGTTTTTAGAGATGGCAGAAATAATCGCTGACTAATCGACTAATCGAAAAAAATTATCGTTAGATTAGTCGACTACCAAAATAATCATTAATTGCAGCTCTAATATATATATATATATATATATTTTGTGGCTGATATTTTTAATGACCTGGAGCGTCTGGTGCACCACGAGTCCTCCAGGATGAAGAAATCCACCTGCAGCTTCACCAGGTTCCTCTTCACCTCCTCCACCGGCTTACGACTGTACATCGCATACACCAGCTTCGTCCTCTCTCTGAACACACACACACACACACACACGCTTAAACTTCCATACGTGTTGCAAAAGTATTCATACCCCCTCACATTTTTCCACAATTTCTCTCCTTACAACCACAAACTTAAAATCTCAATAAAATGCATTTTAGTGATAAACCAACACAAAGCAGCCCTAGATTGTAAATTGAAACGAAAACGATGCATGTTTTTTTTTTTTTAAATCAAGTGAAAATCTGAAAAAAAATGTGTGCCCCCTTTACTCTAAAACCCCTTAAATAAAAGCCACTGCAATAAATTCACAGCCATCAAAAGTCGTAACTTCTTAAATGAGTAAATAGAGTTGATCCAGCTGTGTGTAATTTAGTCTCAGTATAAAAACAGATGTTCTGTGAAGTCAAATTTATTTCTAATGCACATTTAAAACAACTCCGTTAACCAAAGTGCTGTCCTGTAGAATTTGAAACAAAAAACAAAATCAAATGACATTAAAAGCTATGGAATAAAAATGAGATTTAAGACTAGATTTAAAATTTGACTCCATGGGGGCTAGTCTGACGCGTAAAGGCAAGTTTATTTGTTTATCCTTTTTAAACTCACTATCCATCATCACACCAAGATTCTTCGCGCAAGGTTTTACACAAGTGCCCAGTGAATCCAGATCTACAGAGGGAGCCTCAGTGACCCTGCTAGGTCTAAAAAGCACAATCTCAGTTTTACTTTCATTAAAATGTAAAAAAAAATCAATGCCATCCAGGCTTTAATGTCCTCAAGACACTTCAGCAGTAGTTTTAAAGAGTTTGTATCAGCTCTGTGAAGAAAGCCTCAGTGGTTTATTAGTGAACACTAGTGAACAAACAGCATCATGAAGACCAAGAAGGAAGAACTCAGCCGACAGGTCTGAGATAAAGTTGTGAAGAAGTAGTTTAAAGCAGAGTTAGATTATAAAAACATCTCCCAAGTAGGAGAAACAAACCGAGAGACCCATGATCACCCTGGAGGAGCTGCAGAGATCCACAGATCAGGTGGATCAGGAGAATCTGTTCACAGGACAAACTATAAGTCCTGCTCTCCACAAATCTGATCTTTATGGAAGAGTGGAAGAAGAAAAACATTGTTGAAAGAAAGACGTAAGAAGAGCTGTTTGTACAAGCAAACGTGGAAATATGGGAATGTTATTTTCTTCAGCAGGGACAGATTTAGGAAGCTGGTCAGAGTTGATGGATGGAAGATGGATGGAGATAAATAAATACAGAACAATCCTGGAAGAAGAAAAGCTGTTGGAGGCTGTAAAAGACTTGAGACCTTCCAGCAAGACGATGACCCTAAACATGCAGCCAGAGCTACAAAATAATTCAAAATGATGTGCTACTTTGTGTTGGTCTGTCACATAAAATCTCAATAAAACAAACATTTAAGTTTGTAATTTTAGGAAGTTACTGTAAGAACTGTAATGTCAGCGCTGACCTCAGTCCCGCGTCCTCGTAGTGCGGGTGGTTAACAATGGCTCTGCCGGCGGACAGCTTCACGCTGGCCATGGTGGGCATCGCCCCGGCAAACACTGCACCTGCACAACCCAAACATCAGAACACTGAACTTTTCAGTGTGAAGCGTCACAGTATGAAACCAATGAGTCATCAGACCATCAGACAGTGACATCACTAATCGCCTGTGTGTAGAGTATAGTGTGTGTATTAGAGCTGCACAATATATCGTTTCAGCATCGTCATGGTGATGTGCGCATGCGTAACAGTCACATCGCAGGACGTGTGATGTCACTTAAGGCAATTAAATAAAACACATGTTGCAATTTTTTTTATTCTTGATGCAAGAAGTACTGTAGATACACAGCGCTGTCTCTGTGTCTGTGTGAGTGACAGACTGCTGCTGCCTGAGAAGCGTGAGGGGGAGGGGCAGGAGTAAACACTAGGTAACTGCACACATGGGCTTCATCCACATGGTTGGGCACATGCTTGTAAACGTGAGCACGTGTGGAAAGCTGTGCACCTCAGTCCAGCACAGATATTTCCAGGTACAGCTGAATTTACAATTTGAATCCCAGAAAAACAAACACTCTTATTTACCTTTAAAAAACATTTAAATGCTGATTAAAGAGCCGATTGCTGTTGTTTTGCTGTTTTTCTCGGGTTTTGAGAGCTTAGCGCTGACTCAGCTCTTGATTGGCCTGGACGCGATGGTGGGGGCGGGGCAGGTGGTGTCATGGACCCTGCATTGTTTAATATCGCGATATGTATCAGCGAAAAAAGAACATTTGCAATGTAAAACTTTTCCAGTATCGTGCAGCCCTAGTGTGTAGTGTATGTATACGGTGTATATAGTGAATATATTGTATATAGTGTGTACTCACTCTGAGGGGTGTTCTCTTTGATCCACTCCAGCAGGTCCTCCTGGGGGAGGTTACTGAACTCCCCTATGATTCCCCATTGGTTCTGCAGGTTGGCCACGCCCTGAACAGTCATGATTGACAGGATGCCGAAGACTATTATGTATTGCTTCATCTTCTCCCCGACCCAACCGAACATCTGCACACAAACAGGCATATATATATATATATATATAAATAATGAGCGCTATTTAAAAAATAAATAAATAAAATGCTTCTCTGGTGAGCTTTTGTTTATATTCCTCTCTCTCTGTCTCTCTCTCGACGTGAATTTAGTTTCTGCTTGTTCTATTTTCCCGCCTGTTTTTAGGCTCACGATGTCCTTATAAGGGCCTTTTTTCCCGGTCGTGTTCCAATTCTCTAGCCGGAGCAGGAGTAGTGTATTGGAGCGCGACCCTGACGACACGGGTTGGATCCCGCGAGAGGAGCGGTGTGTTTATTTATATAATTATTTATTTTTTCTTCTTGGGTTTACCTGCTTTGAGATCAACTGTTCTGCGATTGGGTTCAACATCCCTCTGGGCTGGAGAGATACTAGTCTGTAGAACTCCATCCCATTACACATAAACTTATCACCCATCCTGTGTGTGTGTGTGTGTGTGTGTGTGTGTGTGTAATGTGTGTGTGTGTGTGTAATGTGTGTGTGTGTGTACCTGTCTGGAGGACAGTAGAGCTGCCATCAGGCACATGTGAGGAGTGAGGAAGAGTTTGAGTCTCATGATGAGAACAGCCAGAACCGCAAACGCCACCAACTGCAGACTGTGATACACCACCTACACACACACACACACACGTTACACACACACACCACACACACACACACGTTACACACACGTTACACACACAGGTTCAGAAGTTATCTATTGTCAGGTATGAACAGTAATAATTATGGTTTATGAAAAACAGTCTTACCACCCCCTTCACCAGCTTATCCGCCCTGTAACACATCAAACACTGATTACACACAGCGCCACCTGCAGGAGCACTGCCTGAACTACAGCTTCCTGCAACCAGGACTTGTGTGATGTGCAAGATGTGATGCGTTAGATGTGATGCAATATGTAAATGTCAAACAACTTTGCGATGAGAGATGTGATGCGTGAGATGTGATGCGTGAGATGTGATGCGTGAGATGTGATGCGTGGGATGTGATGCGTGGGATGTGATGCGTGGGATGTGATGCGTGGGATGTGATGCGTGGGATGTGATGCGTGGGATGTGATGCGTGGGATGTGATGCGTGGGATGTGATGCGTGGGATGTGATGTAAAGATGTAAAGAGAGATGTAATGTGTAATACATTGTGTGATGCGTGATGTGATGTGATGCGTGGGATGTGATGCGTGGGATGTGATGCGTGGGATGTGATGCGTGGGATGTGATGCGTGGGATGTGATGCGTGGGATGTGATGTGATGCGTGGGATGTGATGTGATGCGTGGGATGTGATGCGTGAGATGTGATGCGTGAGATGTGATGCGTGAGATGTGATGCGTGAGATGTGATGCGTGAGATGTGATGCGTGAGATGTGATGCGTGGGATGTGATGCGTGGGATGTGATGCGTGGGATGTGATGCGTGGGATGTGATGCGTGGGATGTGATGCGTGGGATGTGATGCGTGGGATGTGATGCGTGGGATGTGATGCGTGGGATGTGATGTAAAGATGTAAAGAGAGATGTAATGTGTAATACATTGTGTGATGCGTGATGTGATGTGATGCGTGGGATGTGATGCGTGGGATGTGATGCGTGGGATGTGATGCGTGGGATGTGATGTGTGAGATGTGATGTGATGCGTGGGATGTGATGCGTGTGATGTGATGTAAAGATGTAAAGAGAGATGTAATGTGTAATACATTGTGTGATGCGTGATGTGATGTGATGCGTGGGATGTGATGCGTGGGATGTGATGCGTGGGATGTGATGTGTGAGATGTGATGTGATGCGTGGGATGTGATGCGTGTGATGTGATGTAAAGATGTAAAGAGAGATGTAATGTGTAATACATTGTGTGATGCGTGATGTGATGTGATGCGTGGGATGTGATGCGTGGGATGTGATGCGTGGGATGTGATGCGTGGGATGTGATGCGTGGGATGTGATGCGTGGGATGTGATGCGTGGGATGTGATGCGTGGGATGTGATGCGTGGGATGTGATGCGTGGGATGTGATGCGTGGGATGTGATGCGTGGGATGTGATGCGTGGGATGTGATGTAAAGATGTAAAGAGAGATGTAATGTGTAATACATTGTGTGATGCGTGATGTGATGTGATGCGTGAGATGTGATGTGTGAGATGTGATGCGTGGGATGTGATGTGTAATACATTGTGTGATGGGTGATGTGATGTACAGTATAATGTGATATATAATGTGATTATTTTACAGAGGGGTCACTCACTGGTCAGAGCTGTGCTCGTTCTCAGGTTCTGGTGTTTTATTGTTGGGGTTTTTGAGGAAGGTGATGATGTCCTTCACGGTCTGCAGGAGAAGATTAGGGTCAGAGGGAGCTTCTCTACAGCGTTAATATAAAACACAATATAAACACCCTGAACTCTCACCCGCACAGCTACCACGGCAACCACCAGCACGTTCACCGGCAACAGCAGCGTCTTCATATACCTCCACACCGTCTGAAACACACGTCATCACACAGCTCAGTTTCCTCTGCTGAGAAGAGTTTGTTGGACACGTCCAGGTAGCTGCACCGTTAAAATAGCAATCCACCAAAGACAGAGCTCACCTGATCTACTCTTAAAGAGAATGACACTCTGATTGGTTTATTATTTCAGGTTAAGCTCAAAATTATCCACACCCATCATTAATTAAGAGAATTAGTACATGACTTTTGCTCTGCGTTTCGAGCCACGCAAGGTGTACTTTTCCCGTGGTTATGATAGCAAAGACACACTGACACGCCCTGAATCATGCTGCACAGTGCACGGCTAACGGCTCACCTGTAGATAAAGCTAAAATAGGACCCATGAAATTTTCAGAGTTCTTGCTCCCTTTTTAACGTCAAATTTAATGCTTTTTATGACTTTTTTTTTACGACCTCCATGAATATAATTTAAGGCCCAAAAATGTAGTCCTAACTATTCATGTAGAAAAGTTATTGTATTGACAATTAAATCTTAACGTTTCATTTATTATCCATTTTCTTTATCAATTTTGTTCCATCGTGATGCAGAACATGTTAGCATGTCAGCTAGCTCACCGCTAATGTTAGCTAGCTTTTCCCTCAGTAACGTAGCTAACTCACCGTTAACGTTGGTATGTTAGCTAGCTCGCTGCTAATGTTAACCCCGCTAACTTTAGTTCTCTCCCCAGTAACGTTAGCTAGCTCTACGCTAACCCTAGTTCTCTCCCCAGTAACTGGCCGCTAATGTTAGCATGTGCTTTTCCAACGGCATCAAACACACCTTCTAAAAATGTAATACCTTCAGCAAATTTAAGACAATCTAAAGATCATAACTATAAGGATTTTAATTTAAGACATTTTAAGACTTTTTTAGGACCTGCAGGAACCTGAATCAGAAAACTCACCTCCGCCTCCATGAAGTCGAACTCAGCAGCACACGTGTACATCATGGTGTCGAAGTCCTTGTAACTGGTGAACTTGGACTTGATCAGGCTGCTGATGTGAGCCTGAGACACACACACACACACACATCACACACACACACACACACTCAGCAGAAGTTCTAACACACTTAAACAGTGTACAAACACACCAACATCACACACTTACGTCATCAGACGCCCCGAGCACCAGCGCCAGCAGGAGCTTCAGGATCACCGTGGTGATCACCCAGGCAACGCACTGCATCACCTGCACAACACACACAACACACACCAGCTCTACACACTGCAGATACACTCCTATACAAATAAATACAGTACAGACTGAGTGCAGAGATCACATCACAATCATGGTAACATACTGAAATTCCACAGAAATCACGTGCAATATCATAGCAACCACCTAGCAACTTGCAACTACCTACCAGCCACTTAGCAATATCCTAGTAACCATAGCAACACCCTAACAACCACCTACCAGCCACTGAGCAATACCATAGCAAACAAATAAACAACAGCAACCTAGCACCTTCTTTAGAACACCCTAACAACCACTAAGCAACACTATAGCAACTATCAAAAATAGCACTAAGCAACATCACAGCATTCACCTTCCAGTCAATTAGCAACAATTTGGAATTTCACAGCAACCAGTTAACAACAACTCCACAACTACCACCTGGCACACTACAGCAGCCACATAGCAACACTCTAAGGACACCCTGACAACAATTAAGCAACATCACACATCCACCTACCTGTCGCTTAGCAACCATCTGGAATATCACAGGAACCAATTAACAACCATACAGCTACCACATGGAATACCATAGTAGCCACCTAGCAACACCCTAAGGACACCCTAACAACCACTAAGCAACATCATAGCATCCACCTACCAGCCACATCTGGAATATCACAGCAACCAATAAACCAGACCACCTGACACACCATAAAAACCACTAAGCAACATCACAGCATTCACCTTTCAGTCAATTAGCAACAATTTGGAATTTCACAGCAACCAATTAACAACAACTCCACAGCTACCACCTGGCACACCATAGCAGCCACATAGCAACACCCTAAGGACACCATAACAACCACTAAACAACATTACACACTCACCTACCTGCTGCTTAGCAACCATCTGGAATATTACAGCAAATAAATTAACAACACTACACCTACCACCTGGCACACCATAGCAGCCACATAGCAACTCCTAAACAACCACTAAGCAACATCATAGCATTTACCCATCAGCCACTTAGCAACCATCTGGAATAATCACAGCAACCAAATTAACAACTCCACAGCTACCACTTAGCAACTCCCCAAGAACTCCAAAAACAACTGCTAAGCAACATCATAGCATTTACCTTCCTGACAATTAGCAACCATCTGGAATATTACAGCAACCAGTTAACAACTCCACAGCTACCCCCTGGAATACCATAGCAGCCACCTGGCAACACTATAGCAACTACCAAAAATAGCACAGCAACTAGGGGGGTGGGACTGGGGGTTTAACCAGGATAACACAATAATCATCAACAAGAAAATAAACAGTAAACAGAATTATAAAAATAAAAACAGCATATAAATAAATAAATAAATGTTATAAACTAGTGTCCTGCATTTAAACTAGAACTGAGCAATATATCGATATTTATTATTGTATTGTGATAAATTATCAGGTTTGCAAAAAAAAAATTAACATTACGTTCATTACTTTTATGATTTATTAAGTCGATAGCATAATTATCACTATTATTTATAATTTTATAGCATTTTAACAAAGTAAAAGTTGTACAAAACATGCTCTCTTACCCAAGTCAGGAGTCCAGATCCGAAGCTTGCGATAAACCTCTCCCTGAGATAAATAACTCCCTGAAACAACGAGGAGAAAACACAGCATTAAACTGATTTTATCTCCAAATGCGATGCTTATTTCAGTCTGTTCACACTACGTTTCTAATGTGATCTAGATCTGATATTCATCTGAACAGTCCACATTCCTACACTGATGCTCTGATGCACTAAAGAAGAGCAGAGTCGCTTCACGTGAAGTTTCGGTTTCACTTTCTCCAGCATCACTGCTACATTATCAATACATAGTTTTATTAAAACATACTGGAGGTGCTCTAAACTCAAACACACACATTATATACACTAGTGCATCTCAAGAATTTGAATTAGAATATCATTAAAAAATTACTTTATTCCAGTAATTCAAATGTGAATCTTATATATTATATAGATGTATTAAACACAGGGTGATCTATTTTAAGTGTTTATTTATTTTATTGTTGGTGATTATGAAGCTTACAGACAATGAAAACCCAAAATCAGAGTCTCAGAAAATTAGATTATATTATAAGACCGATTGGTATTTTTGTTTGGCAGTGTGGGCAGTGTGCCAAGTCCTGCTGGAAAATGAAAGCTGTTTTCAGCAGAGGGAAGCTGTAAGATATGAAGTGCTGTAAGATTTTGTGGGAAAACTAAACTGCACTGACTTTAGACTTGATAATAAAACACAGATTCCTTATTTTAGCTTACCAGATAAAATATTTGATTTTAATTTAATTTTAATTTACTTTTCAATCTTTTAAGCTGTAAATTGCTTGGCTGTATTGAAAATGATGTATTACTGAAAATAAAAATTTATTAATTAATTGATTGTTATCTTCCATCACTAAGTCCTACCCTTCAGTTTCGCATGTTTATGTCTAGGGTATGGGGTGTCCTGATTCTCGTTAGGTTAAAGAAGTGTTGGGGCTTCATGTTCCTTCCTCATGTTACTGACGATTCGGCACAAGCAGCCAAAGAAACCCAGAAATAAGGTGTTTCCTTGTTAAAAATTACGGTAACTTTGTTTATGTTATGTTGTATGGCCATTTTCTTAATAACAAGCATTAAAATGGCTAAAACGTAATCTTAGTAGCTGGCTAGCAAGCTAACTTTCTTGTTCCACCTTAAATGGTGCAAAAGACAACATAAGCAGAGATGCGGATTTCATTTTCCAGCAGGACTTGGCACACTGCCCACACTGCCAAAAGTACCAATTGGTCTTATTATATAATATTCTAATTTTCTGAGACACTGATTTTTGGGTTTTCATTGGCAGTAAGCTTCATAATCATCAATAATAAAATAAATAAATATTTATAATAGATCACTCTGTGTTTAATACATCTATATATAATATATGAGTTTCACATTTTCAACTGAATTACTGAAATAAATTCACTTTTTAATCATATTCAAACTTTTTTTTTGATGCACTAGTATATAATTTGTGTATAGTGTGTGTTTTTGCAGTGTGTGTGTGTGTGTATAGTGTGTGTGTGTGTAGTGTAATGCTGGTGTCACTCACCCAGATGGAGATGAGTGAGGAGGCGTAGAAGGAGGTGAGCAGCATGGAGTTCCCAAACATCAACACAAAACACACCCCCAGAGACACCTGAAACACAACACACACTCATTAATATCACAACACACACACAAAACAATATGTGATAACACTCCCTGCTCTACAGTATTATACCCTCACTTATCCTCCAGACTCTTATCTCGCTCTGCCTCGCTCTACCTCCAGTCTAGTGAGGTCACATGATCAGAGTCTGCAGTGTGTAGGGCTCCCCCTGTTGCTGCAGGCGGGTAATGCAGTGTGAGTTCACTGTGGTTCATTATAACTGTGAAAAACACTCATATTCTTATAATTCTCATTATAATATCTTACAACCTTGTAACACACACACACTACACACAAACACACACTACACACAAACAAACACTCTACACACACTCTACACACACTCTACACACACTCTACACACACTCTACACACACTCTACACACACACAGTAAAGTTCTTACCATGTGAGTGATGAGGACGGTCTGCATCTTATCAGGACTCAGGTATCCCAGAATATACGTAGCAAACAGAGACGCCACCTGCAACACACACACACACACACACACACACACACACACACACACACGCGCGCTATTATCGATATTTTTCTTCTATACTGGATTGTTTTTTTCTCGTTGCGTGACTACTTGGTACTTTTAAAGTAAAGTATTTAAAATGATCATAGTTATTTCAATTAATCAAATGATTAATACAAAAATCTAGGATTAACGTTAATGTTAGGATAATAACTATCACAATATTAAAACCAGCTACAGGGAAACAAGTTATAATGTTATGGCTTATAACAGTGTAATATATATATATATATATAAGGACCTGTTTTTAGAGTATTATTCAGAGTATATAAAAGAAAAGTTGCACATTTTAATATAAAAAGCTCCGTAATGCTTTGTTTAAGAAAGAGATTTAGTTTTTTTTAGAAGTGGAAATAAACATGGTGGTCTGTGTGGGCGGAGTTTCAGAAGCCCTAGAGTGGGTGTGGCCTCCCTCTCAGAAGGATATAAGGGCGTATCTGAGCAGAACACGCTAATAAAACTGGTGCTCATCAGCACCAGGTGGTGCTCGTCTAAAAATAAAAAAAATTAAACCAAACTTCGATATTAGAGTTTCATACTGGATACGAATGCTATTAGAACTCACCTGTGTGAGCAGGACGAACTGAGCGAACTGCCACGGCAACATGAACATCACGTTAGATACACATAACGCCAGAACAGCGTTCCGGCTCGGCTTACGGCTCCTGCACACGCACAACATCACCATCATCATCACCATCATTATTACATTCACTTACAATATACAGCTCTGTGTGTATGAAGAGAGCACTTCAGTTTCTGAATCAGTTTCTCTGATTTTGCTATTTATAGGTTTATATTTGAGTAAAATGAACATTGTTGTTTTATTCTATAAACTACAGACAACATTTCTCCCAAATTCCAAATAAAAATGTTCTCATTTAGAGCATTTATTTACAGAAAATGAGAAATGACTGAAACAACAAAAAAGATGCAGAGCTTTCAGACCTCAAATAATGCAAAGAAAACAAGTTCATATTCATAAAGTTTTAAGAGTTCAGAAATCAATATTTAGTGGAATAACCCTGGTTTTAATGTCAGGCATCTTGGCATCATGTTCTCCTCCACCAGTCTTACACACTGCTTTTGGATAACTTTATGCTGCTTTACTCCTGGTGCAAAAAATTCAAGCAGTTCAGTTTGGTGGTTTGATGGCTTGTGATCATCCATCTTCCTCTTGATTATATTCCAGAGGTTTTTAATTTGGTAAAATCAAAGAAACTCATCATTTTTAAGTGCTCTCTTATTATTTTTACAGAGCTTTATTTTATATTGCTTAAAGTATCGTCTATAAACCTCTATAAAGTGCAGGTTACCTGAGGATGTAGGTGAGGAGGAGCATCTGCAGGACGAGGAACGGATAGGAGAAGCTCTCTCTGAGGGGCGGAGTCCACATCACCCGCGTGCTCTATATATAAAACACATATAAAACATATAAAACTATCACTAAAAAGTGTTAAACAAACCCAAATACTCTGTGAAATATTTAGATGCTCTTATCTGGGGAGCTGTTTGTTAACTTGTGGTTTCTGAGGCTGAAAACTCTGATAAACTCATCCTGTACAACAGAGGAAACTCTCGCTCTTCTATCCTTTCCTGGGGCTTCCTGTCCTGATGAGTGCCAGTTCCATCATCATAGTGTATGATGGTTTAAAAAATAAAAATAAAGTACTCTAACAAAAAAACGCCACAAAGAGATTTTTTAATTTTTTTTTTGTCAGATTTTTAGCAATATTATTGTGTACGATACGTAAACTCAGTTCTAGAGTCTAGAACCTGTAGCTTCAGGTTCTGTTTTTTGTGTGTAATCAGATGTTAACAGTGTTTTTATGGGGTGGGCGTGTCTTTACCTCTCCATGATTAAAAAAGAAAGAGGAAACTGTGATCACTCCTCCGGCGTGACTTCCACTGAAAACAGCAACACAGAACCATTATTAAAAACATAAAATTAAATAAAAATCTTATTAATCAGATAAAATACTAAACTTCTACACTTTTCTACTGTAAATTCTACAGTATTTACGGTACTTTCTTTGGAATTAAAATGACGAGAATTCATGAAAATTAAATAATTCTGTATAAACAGGAAGAAATTATCTGTTTTAACAGCTTTAACTGACACTTTTACCAAAATCATCCATAATATGCAGTAAATGACTTAAAAAGGAGCAATATTTTCTGTTGCTGTACACAAAATCTGTTTTATAGAATAAAATTCTCTCAAATACAGTTTAGAACTGCAAGAAAATGTCCAGAAAATTGACTTTTTTTTGTAATGTTGCCCCAATGTACCCCACCGCATCTATTAAAATTGAATGAGATTTTACAAGAAAATCCTGTATAAATGGAATACATAAATTATCTAACAATTTTAACAAAACTAACTATTAAAAAATATAACTTTACAACATTTTCTTATAATTTTACCCCAAAATACTGTTGTTACAGTCAAATACAGTGAGCAACTGCAAGCAAATAAATGTAAAAATGCTTTTTTATCAAACCCTGCATTCCATAAAATCACCACCTTCAACAGACATTTTTTTTTTCATTTTTTTGTTCAACATTGTGAACCCCAACATATCAAATCTATATATAAATCTATAAATGTAGAACATAACTCCTAATAGCATAACTAAATAGAAAAATGAAAATAAAAAATGATCTGTATAAACTGATATATCCTTTTTGAACTGCTTGTAACTTTTAACAAAACTAGCAATGAACATTTTACCCCAAATGATAACTTTACTTTGTGCAGACAATTTTTCTCATTAAATTGGGTTTTAAAAGAAATGTATTTCTATGAATTATATGCATCTTAATACCTATGAAATAAATCAGCATTTCAGTAAAATTTCACAATTAACAGTTTTTACCACAGTGAAAAACATTGTTAAATGGTATTAAAATTAAGGTCCCAATTTTTGATGATTATTAATTTAAACATGCCTACAAATGAATGCTTAAGAATGCTAGGGTATTAATAGCAACATTATAAAAAAGAGTAATGATTAATAACATCTTTATTAAATGTTGATTAATAATTATTTTTGCAATTTTACGTAAAATGACTTGTGTTATGTTGATATATAAATCACTCTCAAATTCAGTCTATAACTAAGAAATTTAGCACAAAATTTCACAATATTTATAGTATATTTTGGATTTTTTGTTTTTAAAAAATACTAAAACGAAAGTAATCCTCTGTTTACTTCAACTTGTAACTTAATTTTTATGAGATAATACTGAATAAAATAAATAAACAAAACAGTATTTGTTGATTAAAACATTATTATTTTTTTTGGTTTAATTTTTGGTGTTAATAGTAACTAAACCGCCAACGTACCTGAGATACGTCCCGTAAATGTAGAAGAGGCTCATCATGACTCCGTTCAGCAGGAACACAAACGTCACGTAGAAATAGGCGGGATCCCCCATTCCTGAAACCCAGCAGCACACAGCGTCAAATCAGAGCTAAAATAATCCAGATTAACAGGAACCAGGTGTGAACGCGAGAGAAAGGCGAGAAGCGGAGGCGAGAGAACCGAGCCGGGGTTCTGTTTTTAACCTCGAGCTTTCAGTGCAGAAGTGTTTCCACACCTCAAGTGAAAAAGTGAGCTTAAATTTAGTCTTTTTTTTTTTAAAGAGTTCAAACTGTTTTTAACGTTCAAACACCAACTGTATAACCCTGCTGTTCATTTCAGTGTGAGGAACTACTACCCATACAAAAACAGCTAAAGACAATCACTTCTTTAATATAATTATTTAATATAAATCAAAATTGATTAATACACAGTACCTCAAATTCCGTTTATTTTTTTATTATTTTAAAATGTTTTGCATTGTAGATTTCTACTAAAATCATTCAAACTATAAAGAAAAACAGATGTAATTATTTATAAAAAAAGTGTGAAACAAACCAATATATGTTTTATATTTTACATTCTTCATAGTAGTATTCTTCTCTTGCTTAAAACTCCTGTGTCTGGAATGCAATTGAAAAAAACAGGAGGATCAGTGAGTTTTCAGGCTTTTTTCTCGGTCACGTGACATCATCACAGTGTTCAGTAGCTCCTCCATTTCCACTCACTGTTGTTTTTAACGTGGATCTCCATGGAAACTGTGGCGCTCCCAAAGTGTAATTACGGTGCTCAGCAGTGGACAAATATCTATTTTATTAAAGGCGAGGAGACGAGACTCAGAGATGGGCGTCCGGACGGGACTAAAATTACCGGAGGAGCACGGAGTTCAGAGAAAAACAGTAGATAATTCAGCCTGTAATTTTCTCAGAGGACGTCTGAGAAAAACACCTACATGATCGTTCTGGACGGGAATAAAATCATAGAGGGAAATTACCCCAGAAAAAATACTTTAAGAAGACCATCGGAAATGTTATAATGATGGAACTGGCACTAATCAGGACCACCCCGGGAAATAAGTTCATCAGAGTAAACAGACTCAACCACAAGTTAAGCTTTTTAACAGAGTATTTTGGTTTGTTTAACACTGTTTGTTTTTAAGTTACTACATGATTCATTTTGAGTTCCTTCATAATCGGATAGATCACTTTACTATTAATTTACTATGTAGTAAAAAAGAAACAAATAAACACTAAAGAAGAAGGTGTTTTTAAATATTGGACCAAAATAGTAATAAATAGTGATCAATAGTGATCAGTAATACCTTCACAGCTGTCCACCGGCTCAAGCCCCTCCCCCCTGTTGATGGACCAGCACATCTTGGTGGGGATCTTGAAGTAGCCCATCACTGTGGTGTAGATCCGGTACCAGCTGGCCAGAACCACCTGCAGAGAGACCATTAAAACACTTTAATTTAAAGGATAAATAAAGCTTTACTGATTTTATTTCTGCTGTATTGAGATAAAGATGATGGAGATGGTCCGGACTGATGCAGGTAAACCCCGTTAGCTCACCTCTGGATACAGGTTGAACCTCTTTAAGGTGTTGATGATCAGCGGATACTCCGTCAGACGGTCGTTCATGATCAAGTGAAGACCGTTCAGGAAGGAGGGAGCTTCAATCACCGTCTTAAAATACGAGTAATAAAGACCCTGCAGCAACACAACACATATATCACACATAGACTCATATACATCATCAATATACATACATACATACATACAGCAACACAACACATACATCACACATATACTCATATAAATCATCAATATACATACATACATACAGCAACACAACACATATATCACACATATACTCATATAAATCATCAATATATATACATATATACATACATACAGCAACACATATATCACACATATACTCATTTACATCATCAATATATATACATATATACATACATACATACAGCAACACATATATCACACATATACTCATATAAATCATCAATATATATACATATATACATACATACATACAGCAACACATATATCACACATATACTCATATACATCATCAATATACATACATACATACAGCAACATAACACATATATCAGTGCTCATATACATCATGTATATCATACATCCACACACACACACACACACACACACACACACACACACACACACACACACACACACATATATATAGTAACAAGGTTTTGAAGGGTTAAGTGTTCTCAGGTTTTCTGGGAATTTCCGGGGGCTTCTGTGGGTTTATGGGGGTATATGGGAGTTTATGGGGATATATGGGAGTTTATGGGGGTATATGGGAGTTTATGCGGGTTCATGGGCATTTCTGATAGCGGCTGGGTGGTTTTGCAGGTTCATGAGGGTTTCGGTGAGTTTATTTGGGGGGGGGGGTTATGTTTTTAGGGGTAACTCAAGTCAAGTCAAGTCAAGAGGCTTTTATTGTCAGTACATCTGAGTACAGGTACACAGTGTGATGAAATTACGTTCCTCCGGAACCATGGTGCAACATAGAACAACAAGCAATAGACAACATAAAGTGCAGGAGTGACGACAGTGCAACATAAAATTATAAAATTATAACACTAAATAACAATAAATACAATAAATACAAAAGACGAGACAATTTAAAGACAGGACAGTGCAGTACCGATACGGTATAATAAAGTGTATAGTGAGGATAAGGTGCAGAGATGTGTGACATACTGTAACATATAGAACATATATAATCACAGCAGTTACTGAGGTACAGTTTATAGTTTTTAAGAGTGCAGCAAATAAAGTCATGTCAGCCTCATATTAGCCGTATATTAAACCTAACTTAGGGTTTAAGAGAGCTTATGTTAGCTTTAGATGGTTTCTGAGAGTTTCTGGGGGTTAAGGGGGGTTTCTGGGGGGTTCTGAGGGTTCATGAGGGTTTTGGTGAGTTTCCTGTTTTTTTTGGGAGGTTTATTGGGAGATTGTAAGGGTTTCGCAAGATTTCTGATGGTTTATTCCTCAGGATTTTTGAGGGTTTATTGGGGTTTAAGAGGGTTTATGAGAGTTTCAGGATGTTTCTGGGGTTTCAGGGACTTTTAGATGGTTTGTGTGAATTTTTTCTGAGGGTTTAAACAGGAATAAGCTGAATAAAAAAACGGCCGTACAGTCGAGCAGATCCTAAACACACTAAGAGAAAGTAACCAGCTGTACCATTTCAGTCCTGAAGGCCATCTCCTTCTCCAAGCCGGACATGTGGGAGAAATGTCTGTCGTTCTCAAACAGATGGAACAGATGGTACCTAATTAAACATGCAGGAAAAATCTGTATTTATTTATTATTCATCTATGATTTTGCTCAAACAAATACAACAGGTATATTTAAATTTTTATTGTGTTTACTATTTTTTCTTAGCTGTTTTTTATATATATTTTTCTTACTTTCCAGCTATTTATTACATTTACTATTTTAAACAGCTTGTGCTACACAAAAGTTAATACATTTTAAAAAAAACTTGTGTTTCAGTTCTCTGTTTAATAACAGTAACAGAATCTATATATGTATAATTATAAATAATGAATATGTGAGGATTCATTGATGAAATGGGCACTCACCAGTGTAAAGCTCCTGCAAAAGCAGCTGGGGGGCAAAGAGAGGAGAGGTCACAATGATATATAGGTGTATATATATATATTTAATATATGTGTGTTTGGCTGTGCGTGTTGACACTTTCACAAACTATCAAAATACAAATAGAGCAAATATGAATAAATTATAAGAAACTTTTCATTAAATATTATAGAGACGTCAGATAAAATAAATATTTAGAGTTAGCCAAACGAATATCAAAGGGAATTAAACAAATAGAAGGAAAAAAGTAGACTAACATGCAAATGTTTAAGTCAATAATTAAATAAATATAAAATATATATATAAAACAAAAATAATTACATATCAGAGACATTAGCTAAATTAGAAGTTCCACTGTTTCACTCAGATATTACACTACAGTCTCACTAAGCTCAAACCTGAGCAACATACATAAATAAAATACAATATTCATAAAATAATAATAACATTTTTAAAATAAGATAAAATAAGGGAGCACTTCAGTTTCTGAATCAGTTTATCTGATTTTGCTATTTATTGGTTTATTTTTGAGAAAATAAAGAAAAATACCATTAAAAGATACAAAATAAAGTAAAATAAAAAAAAACAGAGTTAAAGCTAAATGTAAACTAAAAACAGGTAATTTATAAAGAGTTGAGGATGGTTAGTGTGTGTAAAATAGTGTAGAATAAATAATAGCTGTGATTAAATATAGTAAACATATACAAACTGATATATTTAAGAGCTATATGAGAAGTTTCTCTGTTTTCCTGATTTTTAGAGAGTTTTAAAAGCTCGTATCTGAGATAAATACAGAAATATGGTGTAATTCTCACCGATTATCAGGACAGTGATAAGCCGGGCGGAGGCGGCGGGTCCCAGGCCGAGTCTGGTCCGCAGGAGCGCGGTGAAGCTGCCCGCTCTGCCCGGGGTCTGGCTCCCCTGCGGCGGCGCTCTGCTCTCCCGAGCCCGCCTGCCTCTGCCCGGAGCCGCGGGACTGCGCTCCCGGTCCGCGTCCGCCTGCAGCTGCTCCCGCCCGGCCTGCTTCTTACTCTTCACCGCCATGGAGACCCGGAGCTGTGGAACCTCCAGCAGCGGGGATTCAGCCTGATCCGATCCGCTCGGGCTGCAGCTCCCGCCCGCTACACCTACCTCTGCAGCTCCCTTAGACTTAGCTTTAGCATTAGCTTTAGCTTTATTCTTACTACGAGTAGTGTATGTAGTTTTAGCTTTAGCGTTAGCATCAGCATTAGCAATAGCTTCGCCACGCAAGCGACGCTCGCTACCTGCTGGATACGAGCGGAAGCGTGGGTAACCCTGGCAACAGAAATCAGGCCATAAAAATGTAATGTAAAAAAAATATAATAATAATAATAATAATAATAATAATAAAGGTCACCACATGCATTTACCTAAGCAAATAGATAAAACGCCTCCCATTGGATAATTACATAAATACTGCATGTGTGATTTAATTATGTTTCAGCTGAAAACAACAACAACAAAAAAATGTATTTATCCCCGATTAACTGATGCAGGGAGTAGCTTCTCATTTGTTCATTAATTCGCATTTGTGTGAAAAGACTCATCCCGTGGTTGTGAAAAAAATAGGTCAATGTATTAACATGCATCAATAATGTAAAAACATCTGTTATTTATTTTTTAAATGTTTAAACTTTAATAAATAAACATACACTTTTCACTGTAACAAAATATTTCCTTTTAAGTTTAAGTTTAAGTTTGAGTTTATTTAAGTATTAACATGATAAAAAAGATTTGCCTAAGTTAACTATACTTAACGTTGTTATTATTATATTATTGGCGTTTTATGGACCACGCAACACTTTGACGTCACTGACCACAACAAAGAGAGAGCAAGAAAGAGAGAGAGGTTATATTAAAACATAAAAAAATGATCATGAAATTGTTCAACATATGTACTTATTTTAAAAAAAATTGTTATTTCATTTTTATTTTATTTTTTACGTTTTTAGTATTTGTTAAGAATAGTGAATTTAAACTCCACAAAAAAGATTAAAAAAAATATAGACCTATACAATCAGAACTTTAACATTGGTGATTAGAAATGAGATGAATTAAGAAAAAAAATAACTTTTTCTTCTTTTTTTTATTTTTCATTATTTGTCTTCAATAAGTAACAAGAGGTACAAATGTAAATACGTTAACCATATGTAATGTATATGTAAAAGAAAGATTTATTTAATCACAATTTTAATGCTTTTTAATGCTTTATTGTTATTTGTATATTGTATAAGCAGAATGTAATTTTTTAGGAATATTTAAACAATACATGTTTTAGTAAAGCATCGCTCTCTCTCTCTTTGTTGTGTCCGGTGACGTCACGGCGTTGCGTCGTCTATAAAACCCAACAATAACAACGTTTATAATAATAATAAAGTAATTATTCTTTTTTTTTCTTTTTTTTTAAAGGTGAGTAAAACTAAAACACAGAATAAAGATAAAATAATGTAAATATTTAATTACAGCAGAATAGTGTGTTTATATATTTATTCACAGCAGGGATTGATTAATTTACTAATAATAGACAATTAATGTATACTGTAATTATCACTCAAGTAACTGCATTGATTAATTAAATAGGCAGGTATTTAATAATAATATTAAAAATTACAATAAGGTGATGTTTGTGTTAGTGCTGCACTTCCTGTCCCGTGCTCGGTTGTGTTCAGAGTTGCCAGGTTCGCGGTTTTTCCGCCAAATTGAAAAGACAAGAGAGTTTTCAGAATTGACAGGAACAGAAATGAGTAAATAAAAGTCAGTTATTTTTTTATATTTTCTAATTATGTTAATATTAAATATTCTTGACTGGTATATGAAACTGTTATAACACAACAAATAAAACAATAATGTATAATATTATTAATGACTTTAAGATAAATAGCAATACTAATAATAAACCCCTTATAAACAAAATACTAAGTCATACACTCATAATTGTTTTGCCATTTGCTTCGAATCTGTGACAGACGTATAGCTCTTAAATCAGTTTATCTGATTTTACTATTTATAGGTTTATGTTTGAGTAAAGTAAACATTGTTGTTTTATTCTATAAACTACAGACAACATTTCTCCCAAATTCCAAATAAAAATATTGCCATTTAGAGCATTTATTTGCAGAAAATGAGAAATGGATAAAAAACAAAAACTAAAAAAAGATGCAGAGCTTTCAGATCTCAAATAATGCAAAGAAAACTAGTTCATATTCATAAAGTTTTAAGAGTTCAGAAATAATCAATATTTGGTGGAATAATCCTGGTTTTTAATCACAGTTTTTTTTCATGCATCTTGGCATCATGTTCTCCTCCACCAGTCTTACACACTGCTTTTGGATAACTTTATGCTGCTTTACTCCTGGTGCAAAAATTCAAGCAGTTCAGTTTGGTGGTTTGATGGTTTGTGATCATCCATCTTCCTCTTGATTATATTCCAGAGGTTTTCAATTTGGTAAAATCAAAGAAACTCATCATTTTTAAGTGCTCTCTTATTTTTGACTATTTTCTGACTTCGGGCTGGAGATTTTTGTTGGATCTGGCAACACAGTTTGCGTTTGATGTATTGGAGGTTAAACAGCAGCTGAAACCGGAGGAACTGAGGATCCGGGTGAGAATCTGTTATTAATCTGATTATTATCAGTTTAGAGTGTAGAATTAGTGTAGAATTAGTGTAGAATTAGTGTAGAAATAGTGTAGAATTAGTGTAGAGTTAGTGTAGAGCTGTGCTGCTGTTAGATCTTCAGCTTTAGCTCTTTTAACGCTACATTACTGCAGTTAAAAGCTCAATATTATCTGTTTAAAACGTTTAAAACGCGGGTAAATATTAATATTTAAGGCTTTTTCGCTCTATTTTACTGCTGGTTTGTTTTTTGCGGCTTTAAATCGCGTGTTTTTGTGCTTTTTGGCTCGTTTTCGGAATTATTCCGTTCCACCTTAAATGCAGGAGCAGCAGCTACATTGTTGTTGCCACCGAGGCGCTTCTACTGTACCGAGCTGCTGCGGGGTTTAAGGTGGAACGGAATAATTCTGAAATCCAGCCTGAAAGTAGGCCCGAAACTACTGTGACTGATAAACATCAGAACGATGTTTTAACATGTATATTGTGATATATATTGTGATGTGTATTGTAATATATATTGTTAAATGATTGAATGTCATTATAAACGCGTTTTATGCCTTTAATAGTTTTAGATATTAAGAATATTTACATATTGTTTGTGTTAAAGGTCTCATTCCATCGTTTTTTAAATTAATTTTAAAATGTCTAGTTGTGGTTTTAATGAGTATGAATAAGTACCTTGTTTTTGGTTTTAGTGAGAAAAAAAAGTGCTCCGGTGTTTCTGTTTAGCCCTGCTTTATTTCACTGAATTAGAGGTCTCTGAAAAAAGACAGGATTTCGGCTCTTGCTCATGAATATTCATACATCAAAACATATCACCTCTGATTGGCTAACAGCACTGCTACACCAGCGAGATGGAGTCTTTGTAATGTCATATGTTACTTTACAACATGTGTAATAATGCCCTGCTAAGTGCAGTTCAGCCACTGATCTAGTTTTAGAGTCTCTATAAGACACCAAATCCACCGGAGATCCAATGTAAACCTATAGTTACACACAGAAACGTAGCTATAGTTTATAAATCTATAAATGTTTTACAACAGTTTCCTGCAGATTTGTTTATTGTGTCTTCAATATCACATGGAACAATGTTTTGTGGTATGGTTGTGTACAATATGATATGGCACATCTCTAGTGTATGCTATATAAGGAGTGGCATAAGGTCACCCAAAAGCAGTGTGTAAAACTGGTGGAGGAGGACATGCCAAGGTGCATAAAATCAGGGTTATTGCAACAAATATTGATTTCTGAACACTTAAAACATTACTGTTGTTTCTAAAGGAATAAGTACTTGTTTGTGACGTTTACGTTGTAGCATTAAACAGGTGAATTATCCAACAATGACCAGTTTGGAATACGGTCACCCAAAAGCAGTGTGTAAGACTGGTGGACGAGAACATGCCAAGATGCATAAAAAAAACATTTTATTGGTTTCTGAGCTCTTAAAACATTAGTGTTGTTTCTAAATGAATATGAATTTATTTTATTTTCTTTGCATTATTTAAGGTCTGAAAGCTTTGCATGATAACTTTTTTTTAATTATTTTGACAATTATCATTTTCTGCAAATAATAGGTGCTTTTTTATTTTTAATTTAATTCATTTTAATTTGACAATATAGGATGAGACGTTTACCTTGTAGCACTAAAACAGGAAAATTGTCCAACAATGACCCGTTTGGCATAAAGTTATCCAAAAGCAGTGTGTAAGACTGGTGGAGTAGAACATGCCAAGATGCATAAAAAAAATAGTTTGAAAAAAAAAACAATTATGAAAATGTGATTAAAAACACCAAATATTATTGTTGTTGTTTCTAAATGAATATAAACTTGTTGTCTTTGCATTATTTGAGGCCTGAAAGCACTGAATCTTTTTTGTTATTATTTGCTGTAAATAAACACTCTAAATGTTGATGTTTTTATGTGGGATTTGGGAGAAATGTTGTCAGTAGTTTGTAGAATAAAACAAAAATGTTTCTTTTACTCAAAAATTGACCTATAAATAGCAACATCAGAGTAAAAACTGATAGTTTTGAAGCGCTCTCTTCATTTTTCCGGAGTTATATTAAGTTATATAGAGTAATAAAGCTGGTCTGTAACTGAGGTCAGCTGTACTGGCAGAACTCCAGAGCAGAACTGTCAGGATCATCTAAATCATTGTTGTCCTCCTGTGTTTGTCTCTGCAGGCTGAAAGAGGTGCGTTTGTGCCGGATCATCACTATGGAAGAATCGGGTCATGTTGGACTCTGAGATCAGACCAGAACTTACCGCTGCCTCCTGCACCGGACCCTGAGGGGAGGGATGCCTCTGTTCCCGCTGTAACCGGCCCGGATCTGGAGCAGGAAGTCCTCGGCTCGTTCCTGTAGGATGAAAGATGGACCGGGATGCGGCCGACGGTCCGGTTACCCTCGTTATCCGCGCCCCCAACCAGAGGTTCCACGACCAGACCATCAACTGCTTCCTCAGCTGGACCGTGGAGAAGCTGAAGAGGCACATCGCTAACGTCTACCCCAGTAAACCGGTGAGTCCGGGGGGGGAAGGGACGGGGACGGGGCTGAGGGACGGGACATTCTGTTCCTGTCCTGATCTTTCATACAAGACATGTAGTCCTAGTTTATCCAGTGTAAGGTCCAGGTCCATATTTTGCAGACTGCTGGAATGACGACCCTTTCTCTTAAGTGATATTCTCATAACCGTGTGGTTGTACGTTCCTTTATTGACCGTCACAGAATTGATGTTCATTTGTCAGGAACAGCAATGGTGTTCCCGGGTCTTATTGTTTATGTTTAATTAATTAAGAGATATCTGAAAAAAACCTTAAGAAACAGTGTGAATATTTCACTCCTAACTCCATTGCTAATTATTATCAGTATAATCAGTATTTAGTGCTGAACAGGTAATGGTAATGCAGGTAATTGAATGCATGTTCAACCTTTTTCTTTTTTTAATGTTTTCCTACTTTATTACTTTTAAAAGACATATGTACATATAAAACAATAGTTCTAAATAACATTGAAACATAACATTTTGTTTTAGTTTTAGTTTTTGTAGGTGGTGGTTGTTGCAAATATGTGAGATGAACCATTTTCATATTATATGTTTATTATACTAATTAATGCAAGCAATTTTTTTGCATTTTTATTGTTACATGTTTTTGTAATTTGACTTGTAAAGCATTTTGAATGACCGTTGTGTATGAAAGGTGCTATAAATAAACTTGCTTTGCCTAATTGCAGTAATGTTTTGGAAGAAGTAGTAAATTTTACGTCTGTTTAAATGATGAGATAATGCTGATATTATATGGTATTATATGGTGATTTATTTGTTGTTTCTCGGGGGGAACTTTAGTTAACGGCAGTATTGTGTGTTTTTGTGTTGTAGTTGTGTAAAGAGCAGAGGCTGGTGTACTCAGGACGTCTCCTGCAGGACCATCAGCAGCTTCGGGATGTTCTGAGAACGGTACGTATGAGTGACACAACCTTGATGGAGGTTATAGTGAGCTGTAGTGTACAGACTGATGCACCCTGAGCCTGCAGGACGGGTTTCATTTTCTTTGAAACATGATTGGAGCTGTTTATCCACCATCTGAACTGTCCTGTGTTGCAAACTTTTATCTTTTTTTTTTTCTTCCGTCTACGTCCAGGGAGGTTAGCAGTTACAGCGCCGGGGTGTCGTAACCTCTCGCTTATGTTGCAAATACAACCGACTGTACATTTCACTACAGAGAGAGTCAATTAATTGTGTATCATAAAATGTATTTAAATTTATAAATATAATATTTTTACCTTTCTGTCCAATTGTGTCCAAGTGTGATTACATTCACTACAGACCCTGGTGAAAAAACATATATATACTTTATGGTACTTCATATTAAAACATATTGAAAAATGTCTAAGTATGCTGTAAATATACTGTACTTACTTAAAATATATATTAAAAGTACATTAATATTATTATGCTTTCATCAAATGTTTGAAAGTAAATATACTTCTAAAATACTTATTTCCAAATATATACTTTTGTACTTTTTTAGCAAGGTGTGTTTAAAACAGCTGTTACAGTGGTTCACTTAAAGTACTTAAAATGTATCATGTACCTTTTTACAAAGTAAATTAAATTACATTTACTACATTTATACATTTTGAAGTAAGTTTGTAACAAAAAAAAAAATAAACATTGTACTACAGTATATTAAATATAACTTTTTATATCCAACAAAGTATACTAAAAGTGGGCTACTTGCTACAAAATACAGAAAAAAGAAGCATATTTGTACTCTAATGTAAATATATCACATATATTTAACATCAATTCTTAGTAAATATACTCTAATATACCTGGTGTATAATAAATAGTGATATAATTGTAATACTCATTATTAAATGTATTATAGTTTTACTGTAAGAATATTTAAAATATGGGGTTACACACATGAAGTAGTTTAAATGTTCCTTAAGTATATTTAAAATGGTTCAATTTTAGTGCAGTTAAGAACACTTAACTTTGTACAGTTTTTATACTGTAATTAAAGTAAAATAAGTATAATAAAGTTGTTCCATTTGAGCTCTCTTTATATATTGATTAATAATAATGTGGCTACAAGAACACATTAGTACACTTTAGTGCACTATAGTATAATAATGCTTAATATACTTTAATCTACTTTTATTCTCTAGGGGAATAGTGGCTTTTATACTGTTCATATTGACCGGAATTAAGGAATATATGGTGATAAATGGTGATTTGGCCATATCACCCGGCACTGATTTGCATTGATGTGATAATGTGATTGATTATGGATTATGGATTATTGTGTGAAGTGAACTAACTGATGGTCTGATTGTCGTACCTGTGATTAATTTACATAATCTATTATTTTCTTTTGATCTCTTTGATCTGGCAGCAGGAGGAGTATCACATGGTTCATCTGGTGTGTTCACCACGCTCACCTGCTGATGGCAGTGACCTCGGCATCCCCCCCGTGACCTCTGACCCCAGTGCCACGGTGAGTGCGCTACACCTGTACTACGCCTACACTCACCTGTACTCACCTGTACAGGTAAAAGACGTGCACTAGAGAGTGATCTTCCTCCAGCTCCCCCGGTACTAATACTTTAGTAAGAGTTTAGTTAGTTAGTGAATAGTGATACTGGTATCAGGTTTAATATCGTACTCGTGTACTAGTGCTCCTACTCACCAGCGAAACCCTGATACCCTGATAAACCCAAATTATACATATTTAATCCCAGATCCACAGCACCTCCACAGAGACTAAAAGAAAGAGCGCGAGAGTAAGAGAGAGAGAGCGTGAAAGAGGGAGAGAGTGAGTGAGACAGCATGAGAGAGAGAGAATGTGTGAGAGAAAGTGTGAGAAAAAGAGGATGAAAGAGGGAAAGAGTGAGACAGCACAAGAAAGAAAAAAGCATGTGAAAGAAAGAGCGAGAGAGAGAGTGTGAGAGAGATTGTAAGAGAAAGAGAGAGAGAGGATGAAAGAGGGAAAGAGTGAGACAGCACGAGAAAGAAAAAAGCATGTGAAAGAAAGAGCGAGAGAGAGAGAGAGAGAGTGTGTGAGAGAAAGAGAGCATGAAAGAGGCAGAGCAGGAGTGAGACAGCATGAGAAAGGAAAAAGCACATGAGAAAGAGAGAGAGAAGCGTGTGAAAGATTGTGAGAAAGAGCGTGCAAGAGGGAGAGAGTGTAAGTGAGACAGCAAGAGAAAGAGAGAGCGTATGAGAGATTGTAAGAGAAAGAGAGAGAGAGGATGAAAGAAGGAGAGAGTGAGACAGCATGAGAAAGAAAAAAGCATGTGAAAGAAAGAGCGAGAGAGAGAGTGTGTGTGAGAGATTGTAAGAGAAAGAGAGCATGAAAGAGGCACAGCAGGAGTGAGACAGCATGAGAAAGGAAAAAGCGCGTGAGAAAGAGTGAGAGAAGTGTGTGAAAGATTGTGAGAAAGAGCTTGCAAGAGGGAGAGAGTGTAAGTGAGACAGCAAGAGAAAGAGAGAGCGTATGAGAGATTGTATGAGAAAGAGAGAGAGGATGAAAGAGGGAGAGAGTGAGTGAGACAGCAAGAGAAAGAGTATGAGAGATTGTAAGAGAAAGAGAGAGAGTGAGTGAGACAGCACAAGAAAGAGAGAGCATGTGAGAGATTGTAAGAGAGAGAGAGCATGAAAGAGGGAGAGTGAATGAGACAGCACGAGAAAGAGAGAGCATGTGAGAGATTGTAAGTGAAAGAGAGAGAGCATGAAAAATGGAAAGAGTGAGACAGCATGAGAAAGAAAAAAGCATGTCAAAGAAAGAGCGAGAGAGAGAGTGTGTGAGAGATTGTAAGAGAAAGAGAGCATGAAAGAGGCAGAGGAGGAGTGAGACTGCTCGAGAAAGAGAGAGCATGTAAGAGAAAGAGAGAGAGAGCATGAAAGAGAGTGCAAAGAAAGAAGAGATTGTGAGAGAGCAAGTGAGACAGCATGTGAAAGAAAAACCGTGTGAGAAAGAGCGAGAGAAGCGTGTGAGAGATTGTGAGAAAGAGCGTGCAAGAGGGAGAGAGTGTAAGTGAGACAGCAAGAGAAAGAGAGTGTGCGAGAGATTGTGAGAGAAAGAGAGGGAGAAAGAGCATGAAAAAGAGCGTGTGAGTGAGACAGAATGAGAAAGAAAAAAAGCATGTGAGAGAAAAAGCGAGAGAGAGAGCATGAAAGAAGGAGAAAGTGTGAGAGACAGCATGAGAAAAAGAGAGAGAGAAAGAGGGAGAAAGACATAATTTTAAAAGCTTTTAAATTCAGACTAAAGCTCTAGCTGTAACTCCAGCATCAGATTATCAACCCACCAATCAGATCGCAGTAGCAGTAATGTTACTTTAGTCCCTAAACCCTGTTTACTGTAGAAAAAAAATTAATATACAGCTAAGCGTGAGGATTTCTTCGTGATCTTATTGGCTGTAGATAGTTACTGCAATTGACTCCTAGTCTGCGATTGGTAGTTTGGCAATAAAGTTTGGCCGTGGGCCAGATATTTTCAAAGCCATTACGTGGCCACGAAAAAAAAAAATGGTTTTGTAAAATGTAGTGTAATGGGATGGAGTGATGCTACAGACTAGTAGCTCTCCAGCTCAGAGGGTTGTTGAACCCAATTACAGAACAGTTGATCTCAAAGCAGGTAAACCCAAGTAGAAAGAAAAATAAAAAAATCAACACTTCTCACGCGGGATCCAACCCGTGTTGTGAGGGTCACGGTCCAATACACTACCTCTGCCCCGGCTAGTGAATTGGGACACGACCGGGAAAAACGTCCTTATAAGGAGAGTGGGCGGAAAAACGAGAATGAGCGGAAACTAAAGACGTTCATTATAGTTCAAACAACCTCACAGGCCAGATGTTTCACTTTTAACATCCGCCTATTGTCGACCCCTGGTCTAGATATTAAACATGCTAGATATTTGCAGGGCGACTAAAAAACGAGTGTAAAATTGCGTAGTGTGAACCTGAAGATGATTAACTACCTAATCCTGCCTCCACATGGTTTTAGAAGACAGTGTGATGAGTTGGTCCTGCAGTTAGCACCATGCTATTTTATTAGCGTATTAGTTTTATTATACAGTATGTTAGCTTTATTAGCCAACATGGCTAATGCAATATATAACATATATAAATGTGTTTCTCCCCAGAATGTTGAGACTGTTGGCCCCTCCCCCTCAGTCACTGTGTCCTATCAGGATGTTCCTGGTCCCCCCATCACAGGAAGTGCAGACGGTCTTCGGCACCGAGGCGGTTCTGCACGGTAAAGCTTACCCAGCATTTATAGAGTTTATACAGTTTAGATATACAGCGCTTTTAGCCGATACTCCCAACAGATCACAATGCTAGTGATAGGGGCATATATATCACTGTAAATCACTATTTTACACTATTAACAAACGCAAAGTAGCTCCAAACTTCATTAGTAGAATTCTCAGGAGGGTTCTGACATTTAAAATTAGGCACTGTACACATATACTAAAAGTACTAAAAGTTTAAACAGTGTTTTTAATAAAAAGCTAAAATAAATATCTAAGTTCTCCTTTAATACACAAGTTATAACCTGATTTAACACTGTTTATAAACTCACCTTCACCAGCTTTAAACCCAACCAGGAGGGCAAATTTCATTTACTTTACATTTGTTTTTAGTAATATTGATTCACTACTTTTAAACAATTTTTAGTGAATATTTGACTATTATTTCTAGTTTAAATTTGTGGAGATTGGGCACAATGAATGAACTAATTAACCTCTTAATAATCCAAGTCACGACTGTGTGCTCCTGCATCAGTACAGATCCCACTGTCTTTTACTTTCTGTAAAACAAGCTGTAAAAAACAACCTCAGCTTATATTAAAATTAATTTTAGAATAGTTTTATATACTCTACCAGTCAAAGATTTTACCACACCTCTAATTTAAGCTCTTCAGGTTCCAGTGAACAACCTAAAATGGTGCAAAATCTAGTAAAGTAAAAGTTTAAAAGTATACTACCTGAGCTTTCAAAGTAAAAATGAACTAAAACTTTAAAATAAAAGGTTGGGTGTTTTTTTTAGGAAGTAAAACCTTGATTTACAGTAGTTACAGCTGGCCTGTAGTTATAGAAATAAACTACAAACTGAGCATCAGTAGTGAAAAAAATAGATTAAAGTATACTAAGCATTATTATGTTATAGTGCACTAAAGTGTTCTTGTAGCTACATTATTATTAATCAGTATATTTAAAGAGTGATAAAATGTAACAACTTTTTTTACTTATTTTACTTTAATTACAGTATAAAAATAGTACAAAAATCTTACTTAAATTGTGCTAAATGTATTTAACTGTACTAAAATGGAACTATTTTAAATATACTTAAGTAACATTTAAACATATGAACTACTTAATGTATTTAAACCCACATTTTAAATATATTACAGTAAAATTATAATATATTTAATAATGAATATTACAACTGTATCACTATTTATTATACACCAGATTAATAAGAGTATATGTACTAAGAATTGATGTTAAATATATGTGATCTATGTTTACATTAGAGTACAAATATAAATACTTCTTGTTTCAGTCTTTTGTAAGTAAAACACTTTTAGTATACTTCGTTGGGTATAAAAATATATATTTTAATATACTGTCCTACAATTTTTAGCAGGTTACTTTAAATTTACTTTACTATTTTAATTAGTATTAGTAATTTAATTTACTTTCTAAAACGTTACATAATACATTGTACTTTAAGTGAAAGTGATCTACTGTAACATGTTTTTAACACTTTGCTAAAAATGTGCAAAAGTATATTTGGAAATTATACTGAATTACATTAAACTAAAAGTGTACTTAATAGTCGTTTAATTATTAAAAAAAACACTATATTGTACTTTTTAAAAAGTATGATCAAAGTTTCAAACATTTAATGGAAGCATAATATTAATGTAGTTTTAATATATTTTAAGGAAGTACATAAATCTGTTTAGTATATTTACAGCATACTTAGACATTTCTTAGTATGTTTTTAGTACAATAAAGTACATGTTTTTCACCAGGGCTCTACTGCAGCAGCATTTACACATTTACACACTTATAGCACATTCACACTTTCATCATCATCATAATAACTAGAAAAAGACACAGAAACACAGAGAACTCTGTTAAAACTGTTTCCTACACCTTCAAATAAAGACTCTTAGAAACTGGAGTTAAAAACTGCTACAGGAAGACGTCTGGCTGACCCACATGGAAACAGCAGCTTTAACCTTTAGCTCAGATTAACATGATTAAGAACTGAGTCTCGGTTTCGGCAGAGAAGAGAAGAATTAGAGTTAATCTGACAGGAGAAGAAGAACTGCAGTAATGAAGTATTTAATAAGATAAAGATTAAATAATAAAGCAGATTGTCTGAATCATTCAACAAAATTCAACATTTTATTATTTTAAAATGTTCTGTATTGTAGATTAATACTAAACTCATTCAAACTATGAGGAAAAACTTCTGGAATTATTTATTAAACTGAAAAGTGTTAAACAAACCAGAATATGATTTATATTTTACATTCTTTAAAGTAGCTCCTCTTGTTTAGATGATCAGGTTTGAACATCTCTGCTGGATTTTCTCAGTCAGTTTTATGAGGTAGAGTCTTCTGGAATTCAGTCTTTCAGTTAACAGCTGTGCTGAACTCATCAAGAGTTAATTACTTGAATTTCTTGTCTCTTAATAAAGTGTTTGAGAGCATCAGTTAAAGTAAAGTAGTGAAGAGGTAGAGTTACAGGTATACAGTGAATAGTGAATATTTGAGTAATGTTCTAATCCAGATTATGAGAAGCAACTACTCAGTCAAACATTACAATGATGAAACTGGCTCTCATCAGGATAACAGAATGTTCTGTGATGTCACGGAATGTTGTGTATGACATGCTCTGTGATGTCACAGAATGCTCTGTGACGTCACAGAATGTTCTGTGATGTAACAAAATGCTCTTTGATGTCTCTGCTGATGGTCTGTCATTTGTTGTATTGTTCATTTTAGTGGTTTTTTTTTTCATTTTATTAAAATTTTCTGTATCGTAGATTAATACTAAACTCATCCAAACTATTAAAAAGACACAAAGTTATTATTTTAAGTATCTCCTCTTGTTTAGATGATCAGTTTTGAACATCTCTGCTGGATTTTCTCAGTCAGTTTTATGAGGTAGAGTCTCCTGGAATTCAGGCTTTCAGTTAGCAGCTGTGCTGAACTCATCAAGAGTTAATTACTTGAATTTCTTGTCTCTTAATAAAGTGTTTGAGAGCATCAGTTAAAGTAAAGTAGTGAAGAGGTAGAGTTGGTATAAATATTCAAAAATGTTTAAATGACATACCTGTCAAGTCTCCCGTTTTGGCCGGGAAACTACCGTATTTTACTCCTCTTTCCCGCCGTCCTCCCGTATTAGTATTTTCCCGTAAATTTCCCGTATTATACTAAATAAAAAATATATAGGCCACAGGCGACAATGCACTGACCGCTGTGTGTCTCTTAACCAATCGTGGTGCCGGTTCAAGGAGAAAGTCCCGCCTTTCAGGAGAAACAGCCAATCAGCTTGCTGGTTTTGCGGAGAGCTGTTTAGTGTGGGGGAAGCCCCGCCCCTCCCCTCGGTGTGAGTTCAGGCAGCTAGTCGGAGCAGCTGTCGTTAAAACTAATCTGGATATACGGAGATTTTTCTAAAAGAAAGGTAATTAACCATGTAAACTGTGATGAGATTGTTTCTGATAGCTGGTTAAAAAGACTCTTCTCTGAATCAAAACATAAATTAAACCCACTGTGTGTTTAATAAAATCCAGCTTGTGACTCAGTTAGCTTAACTTTAGAATTAGCTAGATAGATATTCAGGGTTTGAGAAAAATCTACATATATATATATATATATATATATATATATATATATATATATATATATATATATATATATATATAATGCCCTGCCCTGATGTGCCTGATCAGCCAATAACTATCATTTCCAAACTCTATTAGTTCAGGGCTAGTTTTAGGGTTTGTTAGAATTTGTTTAAATCTCAAGTATTGTGGTAATGTATTATAATGTAATGTAATGTATTATTTAGAAGGGGTAGAAGAGATGGTTGAGCTGGAGAGAGAGAGAAAATGTGGAGAGGGCTGAAATTAACTGAACTGATCAGGAGTGGACTGAACGATAGAAAGAAGTATTAATGAAAGATTATTAATTGTGTAGGCCCCTTAGGACTATTATTTACTTATGGAATATATCTGATCCATGTCCTTTTTGTAAATTTGTGCACCCTTCAAGTTCATATATATATATATATATATATATATATATATATATATATATATATATATATATATATATATATATATTTATTTATATATATATATATATAAAGCACAAGCCCTCGGTTGGGCTGTTGGGGCGGCGGAAAAAATCCCTTATTTTTAAGTCCAAAATTTGACAGGTATGTTAAATGATGGAACTGGCATTCATCAGGACCACCCCAGGAAAGTAAAGGAAGAGAGAGAGTTTTCTCTGTTGTACAGAATAAGTTTATCAGAGTTTTCAGCCTCAGAAACCACAAGTTAACAAACAGCTCCCCAGATAAGAGCATCTAAATATTTCACAGAGTATTTAGGTTTGTTTAACACTGTTTTTAAGTTACTACATGATTCATTATGTGTTCCTTCATAATCTGATAGATCACTTTACTATTCATTTACTATGTAGGAAAAAAAAATAATAAAAACATTAAATGAATTGAAGGTGTGTCCAAACTTTTGACTAGTACTCTATGTTAATCGTGTCTTGCGTTTTTTATTAGTTTTTAGTTTTTATATTGTGAATTTTGTAATGCAGACTTGCAAAGTCTCCCGGAAGACGCGGAAGTCTACCGCATATTAATAACGGCTCCCTGATGCCGCAAGTCAGATCAGTTTTGTTGGGATGCGTTCAGGAGCGTCATGGCTCCCATCAAAACTCATTTCACTTCAGACTACTCTAAAGTATATCCATGTGTGGTAAAAATAAATACAAAGAAAGTCTTGCCCGCTGCACAGTTTCTAACATTAGTTTTAGCATTGCCCATGAGGCAATTAACATTGACAAACGTAAGCTAAGCTAATCCGCTAAAATAACACAACTTTGCGTTATGGATGAAGACGAGTCGAGGAGTGTGTCTTAAAACAGTGCTGTAAATGTGTGTGTGTGTTATATCTGTGTGTATTTGTGTGTTGTTGTGTACCAGGCCTCAGGGAATGCCGCTCTCGGCTCTGGCAGCGCCCCCTGCTGGACTGGCAGCTAACCCTGTGTACACTCCTATGCAGATGCTGTGGTGGCAGCAGATGTACGCCCGGCAGTACTATATGCAATAGTGAGTTCTTTACTGAGCCTGAGCAGGTTTCAGACAATCGTTATGTTAATACTAATTATTGATTTTTGTGTGATTTATTTCAGGTATGTAAACTTAAAATCTTTAAAATATGATTCCAGTGTATTTTAATATTAATAATATTTCAATTGCTCATTGCTTATAAAAATGTAAATGTGTAAATAAACATTATAAGGCTACTGTATTATTATTATTTTATTATTATTATTATTATTAGTAGTAGTAGTAGTAGTATAATAAAGATTATATATTATATTCTTATGATAAGGATAAAATTGCTTATCACAATTATTTATTATTTATAGTCTATAATATAGACTATAAGACTGGTGGAGAAGAACATGATGCCAAGACTCTTAAAACATTAGTGCTGTTGTTTCTAAATTAATATAAACTTCATTTCATAATATACATTTTTTTTTTATTTAACTACTTAAATAAATATAAATACATTTTCTAAATTTGGTAGATATGCTGTTAGTAATTTATAGAATTAAACATTACTGTTCATTTTATAAATGAAATTTTCAGTTGTATATTTTCAATATTCAGTTCAATTTTCAAATAACAAAGAACATTTTAAATTATTTTTTTTTAAATAAAATGTGAAACTCATTATTTGAACATTTGTTTGTGTTTATTCGTTTGTTTATTTATCACCTCGCTGACTTCCTGTTCTGCAGTCAAGCTGCCATGGCCGCTTCCCAGGCGTCGGCCGAGACTCCGCCCCCTCCGCGGAGTCCACGCCCCACCGCGGTTCCGGCCCCGCCCAACGAACCCGCAGCCCCTATGGGGCCAAACCCCGCCCCAAATCCCATACCGGAGGAGCGGCCAGCCAATCAGAACTTGCAGATGAACGCTCAGGGCGGGGCTATTCTGAACGAGGATGAGCTGAACCGTGATTGGCTGGACTGGCTGTACACGGTGTCGCGCGCTGCTATCCTGCTCAGCATCGTCTACTTCTACTCCTCCTTCAGCCGATTCGTCATGGTGATCGGCGCCATGCTGCTCGTCTACCTGTGAGTCCCCCGCCCTTTTATATCACAATATATTTATTAATTTACATATTTATATCATTTACATACAAATATAAACAATATATTGTGCTGTAAATCAGTGCTCTGCTCTTTGTGCTCAGCTTGAATCCAGTGAACAAACACCTTGAAAATGAATGCGATTAAATTAGATTAATTTAGATTAATTAATATTAAGTGTGTGTGTGTGGGTGTGTTAGGCACCAGGCCGGCTGGTTCCCGTTCAGAGCCGAGCTGCAGAACCCGGTACCTGCTGAAGATCCACAGGATGAAGCTGAGAGAAACAACGACATCCAGGAAATGGTAAAACATGCATACTACCACATACTGTACTATACTATACTATACTACACAGTACTCTACTGTACTGTACTATTATCTACTTTACTATACTCTACTGTACTATAGTATACTTTTCTGTACTATACTATACTGCACTGTACTGTACTCTACTGTACTATAGTATACTTTTCTGTACTATACTATACTGCACTGTACTGTACTCTACTGTACTATAGTATACTGCACTGTACTATACTACACTGTGCTGTACTCTACTATACGGGACTTTACTGTACTATACTCTACTATACGATATTCTACGGTACTATACTCTACTGTACTATACAGTATTGTACTCTAATGAACTGTACTCAACTGTATTGTTCTGTACTCTACAGTACTGTACTATACTGTACTCTACAGTACTGTACTATACAGCACTCTACTCTTCTATACTCTGCTGTACTATACTTTAATCTACTGCACTATACTATACTACACTGTGCTGTACTCTACTATTCGGTATTCTACAGTACTATACTCTACTGTACTATACAGTATTGTACTCTAATGAAATGTACTCAACTGTATTGTTCTGTACTAAACTCTACTGTACCATACTGTACTTTACAGTACTATACATCACTCTTCTATACTCTGCTGTACTATACTATAATCTACTGTACTGTACTATATTGTACAGTATTGTACTCTACTGAACTGTACTCTACTGTAGTGTACTGTACTGTACTCTACTGTGCTATACTGTACTGTACTGCACTCTACTGTACCGAACTATACTGTACTGTACTCTGCAGGACTGTGCTGTACTCTACTGTGCTAAACATTACTGTACTATACAGTACTTTACTATACTCTACTGTACTATGCAGTACTTTACTATAATCTACTGTGCTATGCAGTACTTTACTATAATCTACGGTACTATACTCTACTGTACACTACTGCACTGTACTCTGTTATACTCTAGTGTACTAGCTTTTAAACTGCAGTACACTACAGTTCTTTATTATAACTGGAGTTTAAAAGATTATGTCTGCCCTGCTGAAACATTCGATACAGTTCTGCGATGAGAAAATTAGAACATTTTTCAGTTTAAAAATCCGGGTTTATCAGACACTAGAGGGCGCTCCTGAATGAGTCCAAGATTATGGAACTCTGTTATATTCTATTTTTTCTCCTCGCTAAGTGTTCTCTGGTTATTTTTTTAGTTTCTGTTTTTAATAATTAAAATGAATATTTTACTCTCTCTCTCTTTCTCTGTGCTGCAGGAGAGGATTATGGATGAAGGGATGGAGGAGGAGGATGATGCTGAGAGTGGGGAGGAAGGTTCTGAGGATGCAGCTCCACCCAGGCCAGGTTTTCTGGCGTCCACCTGGTCCTTCATCAGTACCTTCTTCACCTCTTTAGTGCCGGAGGGTCCGCCTCGCGCCGCCAACTGAACCCCAACCAACAGAGACTAAAACCAACAGAGTAAAGCTGGATTCCTGATCGTAACTCCAGCCCTGAGTTAACCGAGTTCATCCGGACTGTTCCCAGACTAGCAGGATGACTATGCTCTAGTTCTGAGCTCTTGTGCTCTCCTGCTGATTAGTGCCGTTTCGATCGGGCCAGGGAAAACGACGGGGGAACTGCTGACTGATTTGTCTTCCTGTTCGACTGAGAGTCGATTCTGTTTCTGAACGATGAAAAAGATCTGAATGTTACTGCTTTCATGTGTAAATAAAGAGGAGTTACTGTCTATCACGCCTACTGTTACGAGCGTCTCACTACAGATAAGCTGTGTTTTGTTTTCCAATAAAAAGAAGTTGTGGTTTCTCAGAGTGGTGGAAGTTTAGCGCCTCCTAGTGCTCGGTTTAAAAGCAGAGCAGCTTACCCGCTGTTTCCAAATATCCACAGGGTTTAAACTGTCATGAAAAACTTGAAAAAGTCAATTTGAAAACAGCAATTAGCAGGCCTGAATACATTTTTGAAAAATAAAAATACCCAGAAAGTTTTGGAAAATCATGAAAATTTGATCTACAAATCTTTGTGTTTCAGTTTATCGATGGAGAAAATCTGTTTTGAGCTACAAATACATCAATCACACATTTTATTATTAAAGATTGTGTGTAAATTTTAGGCCTACACTAACCAGTTTTGATGATAGTTTTAGTTGATATTTAGTTTTATTGTCCATGTCCATGTAAATGACCCATGGTTTTCAACATTTTAACCAAATAAAAATCTGAAAAATGTAATTTTCAAAAGTATTCACCCTATATCAATGCATAGTAGAGCTGCAGGTCTTTTGGGGTTTGTCTCTACCAGCTTTGATAAACAGATTCTTCTTTATAAAACAGCTGAAGATCAGTCAGGTTGGATGGAGAGCTTTCATGTCTCTCCACAAAAGATGTAAATGTAGAGATGTTCAAAGCTGTCATCTAATCAAGAGGGTGCTATTTTGAAGAATGTAAAATATAAAACATATTCTTTTTATTTGGACTTTTTTAGTAGCTGTCGCAGATACAAATAACAATGTTTATTATTAAAGGTACAGGCAAGGTCAGTAACAAAATGGCAGCAAATATAAACAACATACCAGAGAGTAGTCAGGCTAATCAGGGTCATATACTGTAAATTCAGCAAAACAACAGAGAAGGCGAAGAAGGAATGAAAAATACAATAAGGCCAGCAACAGGTAATGAACAGAATGGGCAAGGCAAAGTACGATAAACACTGATACAAAAAAGGGTCAGTAATGAAAAGTCAAATACAATGGAAGTGTTGTAAAACAGCTAGGAAAACTAGATACAATACTCAGCACTGAGCAGGGGTATTTATACATGGGAGAACAGGTGGAAACAATCAGTAGCTTGGAGAGCGGGAACACCGTAGGACCACGTGAGGGTTGGGGGGGGTGTGAACTCATCATAATGCTTTAGGTGAGTATTATAATGCTTTATAGTGCTTTTAGGTGAGTAAAGTGTGGACCATAGGATTGTTTCAGGAGTAAAGTGATTTGATGATGATTTGAAAAATAATGATGTGAGCCGTAGGGGCGTTTATGAAAAAAAAAATGGTAGCAGACAGGTAGACTTTAAGGATGGAGGAACACATGGAAAAAGGGGACCTGTTGAAGGTGAAAAGGTTAGCAGTGGTATGCAGGTTGAAGGTTGGAAAGGAAAAGGAGTAAAAGTGGTGGAACGCATGGGCAGGGTGTGAAGAGAGGCACTTTACTCAGGCACATTAATGGGGGTGGAAATATAGCAGAGTAGTCAACTCCATCCACCCAAATTCGGGCATGAAGGGCAAGCATGTGCCTGAGAGCTATAAGAGCACACATGCACGAAATGGCAGGTGGACACGAAACAACCAGTAAAGATAACATTATTGAACATGCGGCGCAGCAGCAGGAGTGCTGGGGAGGGAACTAGAAGCAGATGAAGGGGTGGGAGAAGGGGCTACGAGCAAGCAGGTGTAGATGGGGTGCGATGGTTGTTTGCACAGTTCGCATGCGTGGGGAAGATGGTCGGCAAATACCCTGCAATGAAGTTCCAGGTCGAGGACTCCCCAGAAGGTGGAAATGTCCTGCTGCATGTGGGCATCGACCTGCATGGAGAAAAGCCAATGTTACTTATAGAAACCTGAACCCCCATAGTGCACAGCAAGGTAGAAAATAAGCAATCGTCCGATTCCTGCTGGCGGGCAGAAAAGGCTGAGCACAGGACATCACGGTACAGGGAGAATGCCAGGGCAAATTTGGGGACAGTGAGGATCTTGGAGGCATGAGATTCAGACTTTAGGGTGAGCAAAACACCCACTATGTCAAAAATGGGGTTGCAGTGGAGGACAAAGGACATAGGAGAGATGAGAGGTCCACATCCATATCTTGCAGGATCGTCTGACCCAGGCGTGGCTGAATCAGAGGTGGGGTGAACATGCAGGCGCTAGAAGGAGGCGGGGCAGGAGCCACTGTGGAAAGGGAGAAGGAGTCGTCATGGACCCGGGGAGCAATTATGAGAGGCTGGGTGGCCTGGGCACCTGAGGAAAAAGCACAAGGTAGCAATAACGAGGCAGGCTGCTAAACCGCCTGGGGGAGCAGATGCAATGGGAACAGGAGCAATGGGAACAGAGGGAATGGGAACTGAGGGAATGGGAACAGGGGGAATGGGAACAGGGGGAATGGGAACAGGGGGATGGGAACTGAGGGAATGTGAACAGGGTCAATGGGAACAGGGGGAATGTGAACAGGGTCAATGGGAACAGGGGGAATGGGAACTGAGGGAATGGGAACTGAGGGAATGGGAACAGGGGCAATGGGAACGGGGGGATGGGAACTGAGGGACTGGAAACAGGGGGAATGGGAACCGAGGGAACAGGAACTGAGGAAGTAACAAAAGAAGCAGGACCACTGGCAGAAAGAGCAGAAAAAACAGAAGGAACAGAGAGAGAAGGAAGCGAAGCAGAAAAGGCAGGAGACAGACAAGAAAAGACAGAAGGCCAGGCCGCGGCGTCTGGGTGGAGTTTCGGCAACGTCATTACAGTGCCCCAAATCCATGCAGGGGACTGTAGGGTGTCAGCATCAGCAGCAAAATGGTCAGGTGAAGTGGATCCCATGGTCCCACAGCTCCCTCTCCAGCAACGGTCCATCCAGGCATCGAGTGGGCTGTGGCCAAAGATGGAGGAAACAGCAATTGGGAGGACTAAGCCACAGGAGAGCAGTGTGGGGCAGTAGGAGGGGAGGGCTGAGACAAATGGTGGCTCCGTCCGGAGCCCACGTACCTGGCCGGGGACCCATGAAACCACCGAATTGGCAGGGGAATCATGTACAGATACCACAGAGTGCAGCCTTGGAGTGTGTTGAGAAGCATGTGAAGTCATGTGAGGTTGTTAATCACTAAGATGAGGTGCAACTGGGAGGTATTTATAGAACTAACTAGGAGAAACAATGTTCACAGCACCATCTGATTGCCCCATAGATAAAACTGCAGCTTATTTCACCAATACATGCAGCTAGAAACCATGCCAGCTTTACGGCACTCACCCAGGAAGCTTCTCAATTGTGCTTCAATAAGAGGGGCTTAAATAATAATAGATAAATCTGCTTCTAATTTTATAAAATAAGTGCTAATTTGAGTTCTCTTCTATTTCTACTCTGATCTAATACTTTCAGAGTCTCTAACAGATACAGAACTGAATTCATACCGCATCTGTGGGCTTCCTGTATGTAGCTGTGTCTGAGTTTGTGGTGTAAACCAGTTTCCTGTTTCGCAGATCTGCTTGCTTTGTCTTTATGCACCTTCTCTACAGATCAGAAGAAGATTTATCCAGATCTAAAAGTACAGGAGTTTAGAAGCTGAGGACTAAAAGCTCATGGACTGATACAGCTCTGCTCACAACAGGTAAGATCATTTCATTTAATTACACTCTTTATTTTTACTCTTTCTCTCTGGATTCTACAGGATACATGAGCAATGTCTTTTAATATGAACTTTCTGGTCTTTACTTTTAACACTCCACTGTTACAGTTTCAGTATATACAGTGAATATTTTCCAAAAAAATGTGTTTTTTTTCATGTCTCTTCATGTCTCTTCATGTCTCTTAAACTTAAATGTATTTTGTAGAGATTTTCATTGATAGACCAACACAAAGTAACACATAATTGTGAAGTGAAATACAATCGATACATGGTTTTCAAAAATTTAGTTAGTAAAGCTGCAGGTCTTGTGGGGTTTGTCTCTACCAGCTTTGATCATCTAAAGAGTGAGATTTTTACTCCATTCTTCTTTATAAAACAGCTAAAGATCAGTCAGGTTGGATGGAGAGCGTCTGTGAACAGCAGTTTTCATGTCTCTCCACAGAAGATCAATGAGATTTAGGTCTTTAGGACTTTAACTGGATCATTCTAACACATGAATATTCTCTGATCTAAATCATTATAGCTCCACTGTAGCTCTGGCTGTATGTTTAGGTTCATCGTCTTGCTGGAAGATCTCAAGTCTTTTACAGCCTCCAACAGCTTTTCTTCTTCCAGGATTGTTCTGTATTTATTTATCTCCATCCATCTTCCCTCCATCAACTCTGATCAGCTTCCTAAATCTGTCCCTGCTGAAGAAAAGCTCATCCCCACAGCATGATGCTGCCTCCACCATGTTTCACAGTGGGGATGGCGTGTTCAGGGTGATGAGCAGTGTTACTTTTCTGCTACATATAGCGCTTCGCATTTAGGCCAAAATGTTCAACTTTGTTCTGATCTGAGCACAGAACCTTCTTCCATGTGTTTACTGTGATTTCTGAAGACAATTGATTGAGTTCACAAAGTTTTACACATAGATTCTCATTGGATGAGTATCACACTGAACCTAAAAACAGAAGGAAAGCTCTGCTCACTGCAACTTCAGGATGAATTTTGAAGCTTTTCATTATTCGTTGTTAAAGCTGTAGACTTGTGTGTGTTTTCTCAGGAATTATCATGTGACTGAAAGAACCCAAAAACCTTTATAAGCAGAAGTAAAATTGACCACAGTAGCCCTGCACTTTGCTGAGCTGTAAGTTCTGTTTCTGCAGCAGGTTGCACCTTTTAAGGTGGAATTTTAGCTTCATGCAGAGAGATCAACACACAGCAAACCTCTGATATTGTTTATATATTTAATATTTTAATACATTTTAATTTTAATTAATACATCCAGGAAATTTAAATGTCATAAGGCACTCATTTATAAAATATAACAAATAATAATCTTGTCTGCACAGTTAATGTTGTTGTTTTTCCCCATTATTCTGTAAATTACAGCTGAGTAACACCCTTATTCTCTCCTCATTTTCCTAATTCTCCTCAAACTCCCACTTCACTCCTGACCATCACTGATCCAGTAAAGCTTCTTAAAGAAGGAGTGGTTGGTGTTTTGTAGATGTTACTAATATCATTAAAACATGGGTTCTGTCCTCCTTCAGAAATCCAGGAACTTCTACATCTTTACCAGAAATCCTCCACTAAACCTGAATCTACTCTCCTTCTACAGGAGCAGTCCTACAGGATGGAAGGTGATCCACAAGTGTTGGAGGACGATCCAGATCAAAAAGGTGATGTAGCAGATGCTCCTCCCCCATTTTCTTTTACTCTCTTTTTATTTCTTGACCAAAATAATTGCATATTTTGGCTAATATCTATTGTTAATGTTTTTTTAATAGATAAAAAGTTATACTTATTAATAAATACCAAAAATGTGTCATGAGGTAACATGATTTTAAATGACCTTCTTCCATTTAGTCTAAAAATAGAAAAAGAATGTGTTTTTAAAGAAACTTGCTGAGAGAGATTGGTTGGTAGCAGATGTGGGTAGTAATGTGCTACATTTACTCATGTGTCACGTGTTATTTTTTTAATTTTCAATAATTTGTTGAAGTGAGCAACAGTAAGTTATTTATGTAGTAGTAGTAGTAGTAGTAGAAAATTTAAATAAATGGCGTTGTTACAATAAATGCTTTGTTGACATAGCTTTGTTTTTAGAAATATCTCTAGATTTTGCCCATAGTGATAACTCACTTTTTTTGTATTTTTAGTATTTGTCACTTTAGTGTTCTGTTAAAAGTAGTGTTTTCCTTCTGTTTTAATCTTGTTTTAATGATATGTGTTTTAATGATTTAATAAGACAGTAACAATCAACAATGCATTAAATATAAAAAAGTAAAAACTACATCTTATTTACCCCTACCGTTTACCAATCAAAAACATCTGCCATGACTTCGATTGACCAATCAAAAAGAGCTACAGCATATACTGTAAACACCGGTTACAGAGTCATTAACAGTTTTTAACAGTATGATTAAATAAGATTGGGAAAGTAACTCACTGCACGTATTTTTTTTTTTTGCTCAATTAATAATTCAAATATCCACTTTTACACAACAGAACTTGGCCAGATCACCACAGCTCCCAGTGAACGGGTCCAGAACACCACAGCACCCAGTGAACTGGTCCAGAACACCACAGCTCCCAGTGAACTGGTCCAGAACACCACAGCTCCCAGTGAACGGGTCCAGAACACCACAGCACCTAGTGAACTGGTCCAGAACACCACAGCACCCAGTGAACTGGTCCAGAACACCACAGCTCCCAGTGAACTGGTCCAGAACACCACAGCACCTAGTGAACTGGTCCAGAACACCACAGCACCCAGTGAACTGGTCCAGAACAACACAGCTCCCAGTGAACTGGTCCAGAACACCACAGCACCTAGTGAACTGGTCCAGAACACCACAGCACCCAGTGAACTGGTCCAGAACACCACAGCACCCAGTGAACTGGTCCAGAACACCACAGCACCCAGTGAACTGGTCCAGAACACCAGAGCACCCAGTGAACTGGTCCAGAACACCACAGCTCCCAGTGAACTGGTCCAGAACACCACAGCACCCAGTGAACTGGTCCAGAACACCACAGCTCAGACGGGAGGGAATGTAATTGCACCTGTTCTACATGGAAATGTGTTTAATGGCTCAGTTCATATTCACACAGGAGCTGAATCTCAGCATGAAGGTAAATAAAAAACATAATTTAAAAACTAAAAAAGGATAAAAGTTAATGATTTATCTGATAGTGATTGTAAATAGTACACAGATGCATTTTTGATATGGTATTATTTTTATAACTTCACTCCATAGAGTTACATTGTATTAATAATAATACAATTAATACAAACACAAACATACACCTATCAGCCATTACATTAAAACCGCTGTTATAAAAATCAGTAAGCCTGATGACCTGGTTCCAGTGTCTCTTATACAAAGGTAATATCAGAAACATTGTGATAGCACAAGTAATATTCCTGACTGTGATTGTAACCAGTTCATGATCGAATGAGTCCGAGAGAGAGAGTACAGTGGGCCATGCTGTTTCTCCATCAGCAGCTGGAGTCCTAGAGAGAGAGAGAGTACAGTTGGCAATGCTGTTTCTCTGTGGGTAGATGGCCCTCTCTTTCCTCATCACTCCCATTGAAATGTTGGTTTATGCAGGCATCTGATAGCTGATGTATCAGAGCTGGGGATCCAGTGCTATCCTCCAAGCGCATTATGATGCTGCCTAGTGGTGCTGCACTGATTGGCAGCAAAATTAGAGAACAGGCGGAGTCTGACTTCACATTGAAGGATGTGTGTTCTGGCCTTTACCATTCTATTGTTAGGGGAGTGGGTGGGGTAACTAGCCTTCCACTCACTCACTTACTCATCATCATCCGTTAAGGGTCGCGAGGGGGTGGCTGGAGCCTATCCCAGGACAGGCCGCATCGCAGACTAGCCTTCCAATTAGATTTAACTGTAATAATATCTACTGAAAACAAACAAATCAGAGAACATATGTAAAATGTTTTGACATTGTATTTAGTTGAGTAATAATAATGAATAGTGCTCAGTTCAGTGTTTGTATGCTTGGATTTTCTGTTGTTTCTTATTCTGTACTGCTGTGTACTCCCTCAGGTGGAACAGGTGGAGGACAGGTAATGAGTGAGAGTTTAGCAGCCTCTTCTAGTACACTGACTGCAGGTAAACTCATTAAATAATCATTGCTGTTCTGTGTTAATACATGAACATTATCAGTGATTTGTCTGCATTGGTAAAATCTTTCGAAAAGGTCTGGTATTATACTTATTGAACAGGCCACAATAATGGTTTTTAAGTTAATGCCATGATAAACAGATCACGGGTGCATTAGGATTGAATTTTGGATTGGGTAGTTAAACAAATGTTACTTTACACAAAACACAATGTGAATGTTTCTATATAAACATTCAATTGGCTTTTGATCAAAATGTTGAAAACAGTTAGCAGACTGAGCACCTATATCAGTGGTTTTAAATCCACTCTTCAGGGCCCCAAGACAGTCAATACATTCAAATCTCTGTACATCCAACTGTTTCATTACTAATGTAAAATAAAGACTCATTACAAAACACTTTCTCCTCTCTATCAAAAGATGAACAACACTGCATCAAGCTGAAGTCCACTCTGAAATTGAACTACGAGCGTTTACTGATTGGAAGTTCACAGACTGGTCATCAGGAGTTCCTGGAAGATATCTACACTGATCTCGTTATAGTGCAGAATAAAAGTGGAGGAGTCATTAATGAACATGAAGTGATGCAAATAGAGATGTCTCCCAATAAAGCTGGCAGTGAGGAAGAGTGTATAAAATGCTGTGACATTTTTAAAGTCCAGCCGGGTACAGGTAGACGGAACAGAAAAGTGATGACAATGGGAATTGCAGGAGTTGGAAAAACTGTGTCCATCAACAAATTCATACTGGACTGGGCAGAAGGAGAGGAGAACCAGGACATTCAGTATATTTTCCCTCTACCCTTCCGTGAACTGAATCTGAAGAAAGAGAAGGAGTTCAGTTTGATTGAACTACTGAATAACTGCTTTTTCTCCTCGAAACCTGCACTGAAATCTCTTCCAGAAGAAGATGGTAAAGTGCTGTTTATTTTTGATGGGCTGGATGAGTATCGTTACCCACTGGAGTTTAAAGATGGAGAGGAAGTAAAAGATGTGAATGAGAAGAGTACAGTGGGTTCACTGATCACAAATCTCATCAACAGAAATTTGCTTTCCTTTGCTCTAGTCTGGGTAACTTGTCGACCAGCAGTCGCACATCTGATTCCCCAGCAATACATCAATCTGACGACAGAAGTACGAGGATTTAATGATGAACAGAAGGAGGAGTTCTTCACCAAATACTGCAAAACAGAGGATGTAGCAGAGAAAATAATTTCACACATAAAGAAGTTAAAGAGTCTCCACATCATGTGTCAAATCCCAGTCTTCTGCTGGATCTCTGCCACTGTGCTTCAGCCATTGATGGATAAAGAGAGTGATGAGAACATCCCCACAACCCTGACAGAAATGTACATGAGCTTCCTACTGCAGCAGAAAAACCTGATGAAGGAGAAATACAGTCAGAAGACTGACACTGACCCTGAGCGCATCATTCTGAAGCTTGGTGAACTGGCCTTCTGTAATCTTGAGAGTGGAGAGCTGAACTTCTATCAGGATAATCTTAAGAAATGTGGGATTGATGTCAGTGACGGTACAGTGTTCTCAGGAGTGTGTACACAGATTTTCAGCCAGCAGAAGGGAATCTCTGAGAGGAACATTTTTAGTTTTGTGCATCTGAGTGTTCAGGAAAGCCTTGCAGCTGTATATGTGCATCACTCACACTGCAATAAGAAGAAGAATGTGTTTAAAAAGAGGACTTTCTGGAAAAAACTTGGGTGGAAGCATAACACAGTAACAGATTTCCATAAGAGTGCAGTGGACAGAGCTTTGCAGAGTAAAAATGGACACCTGGACCTTTTCCTCCGATTCCTCCTCGGCCTCTCAGTGAAGGACAGTCAGGAGGTCCTGACCGAACTTCTGCCAAGCCTGAAGATCAAAGCAGAGAGCATTAGCAATACAGCTAACTACATTAAGGAGAAACTGAAAGAGGAAATGCATTCAGACAGAAGCCTGAATCTCCTCCACTGCCTGAGTGAACTGAAGGACAACTCACTCACTGCTGAAATCCAAAACTTCCTGAACTCAGGAACTCTCTCAAAACAGGAACTCTCATCTCCACAGTGGTCAGCTCTGGTCTTTTTGCTGATGATGTCAGAGGAGACTCAGGAGAAGTTTGAACTGAAGAAATACAGAGCATCAGAAGAAGGACTGAGGAGATTACTGCCTGTGGTAAAAATCACACAGAGAGCTCTGTGAGTACCATTTTTTTAAATAAATATTATCATATTATTAAGAGGTTTAATAATACTAGTTTATATGATCTCTCTAAATATCATTGTGTTTAAACATTTTTAAAACAAAATTAACTAAACAATTTTATAACGTAAAAATTCATAACACCAGATATACAAAGTGTAATAAAATGCCTCTATTAAATTATATACAGAGTATCAATAGATGTGGAAATATTATTAGACTTCATACACTATCCTACAAATACAATAAATAATATACGAAGGTAGTGGTAGTAATAGTCACAATAGTATAAACATTTGCACCAATAAATAAATTGACTAACTGGAAATTTCCCAAGAGGATGACTAATATGTTGAACTCATATGCTAATGAGTACAGTTACAAAGAAGTTATTTTTTTATTATCAAAGTTACTGATCAGTAAATACAGTCAAAGTCAGGACTGTAAGTGCAAGTGTAAGCACACCACAATATAAAATCCAACAACATATTTGTACTATGTACTCTATCCAGAGTACTGTATCCTATCTCTTCCAGAAGGATTAATATGACTTTATAATTGTAAATCTTATTTATCTTACATTTTTATTAAATAAATATTAAATTAACTTAGAATTACTGTATTAAGTATGATACAATAATGCTTAAAGAAGCAAAATAAACTTTCAGTATCATTGATTTAAAAAGATAATTAAATAAATAAAGACCAGTCTTCAGAAGAACACTGTATTTCACAATGTAATTCTGTTTCATGCAGACCTTCCCCACTGAGTTTATTATAAAATCAGTTGCTCCTTGTCTTGCAGACTAGCTTCATGTGATCTTGGAGTAAAGTCATGTGAAAGTCTGAAATCAGTGCTAGAACTTGAAAACTCCTCACTGAAAGAGCTGGATCTCAGCAACAATGACCTGCAGGATTCAGGAGTGGAGCTGCTCTCTGCTGGACTGAGGAGTTCACACTGTAAACTGCAGGTTCTCAGGTTAGTTGGTTCATTTTAAAATGATTAATGTGTAGAAATATTCATTGCTTTACCAAGATATTTATCTATAAAAACACCAGGACTATATTGAAAAATGTGCATAATCTACATCGTCCGCTATTAATATGGGTTGATGCAGAATTTTTTTGTCAACACGTATTTAATGTGTGATGGAACGATTACATGGATTGTTGTGTGAATCTCGGTGGAGGGTTTATGGCAGGGGTCAGCTATAGGCGGCCTGTGCGCCAGATGTGGCCCACAAGCATGACACATCTGTCCCATAAGGCTGTTTAAATTTTCTGTCTCACTGTCGCACTTGGGTTGATTTTAGTTTCTGCCCATTTTGGGTTCCCTATCTCCTTAAGGGCGGTTCTTCCTGGCTGCATCCCAATTTAGTAATCGGGGCAGTGGTAGTTATATGGACCCTGATGACATGAGTTTGATCCTGCGTGAGGAGCGGTGTGTTTATTCATTTATGTTTTCCTTTCTTCTTGGGTTTACCTATTTTAAAATGAAAGGCCCCCTCCCTCCCACCCCTCTTGCCACGTATTGACTTGGAAAACATCAGCCCCCTGCTAAAGGCTTGAAAAACATTGCCACCACACACACACACCCCCAACTCGCTTGTGGCCTGCCATGTTATGACTTGCAAAATATCTGTCCGGCAGCAAAATGTAATTGCTGACCCCTGGTTTATGGGTCTACAGAGCTGGCATGCCTGCCATAGCACTAAATACTACAACAGGTTTCTGAGTCAGGGTCAGTGTTAAAGCAGCTGCAGATGGCTGAGTCTGAGTTTTACACATCTGAGCATTTTGACTAGCCCACACCATATCCAATCTCTAAACAGACTATAACCAGCTCTAACTGAGCTTCATTCTGGAGGAGAAAAAAACATCTGGTTTGCCCCTTAGTATTACAATGTCAAAATGTCAAAAGTGTACCTGTCCCATGCAGGAAAATATGCATTTGATCAGAAGCCTCACCAATAGTACACCCAAATGCAAGTATTTTTAGTGATATATATGATATTTAGGACTGTTTAATTAATCCTGATAAAGAAAAACGTTAGCAAAGAAACTCAGTATAATCTGGTGAGTGTAAAATGGACTAGATTGTGGAACTGGAGCTTTTTGTTTATTATTAAGTGTTTTTTTATCACTATAGTATAATACGTATTTTATCTCATTCTTCTAACAATAATCTGGTAATGTAATTCATATCTTTATAACTGCACTGTATATGTCACGTCCTGGTCCTGTTCTGTTTCTGTCCTCCTTTCTGTGTTCGTATTTATCCCTGTTTATTTACCTTCTTCTGTGTCTGTAATTTATCCTCTACTCCTGTGCCGTCCTCCACATGCTTAAGTGTTTCCCCCAGTGCCTTCACATTCAGTGTTTCCACCTGTGTCTCGTTTGTAGCTCACCCTCCTCAGGTGTTTCCTGAGGTCCCTCTGTATTTATAGTCTGTGTGTTTGCATTCTTCTTGTGGGTCCTTGTACATTTATACATCAGTAAGGTTGTGTATGTTTTCCTTTTGTACTTTGTGTATTTTTTGTTTATTTTGTTCTCTGATTGTTTGTTTTTTTATATTTTATACATTTTTCGCACTTGCGTCTGCCTCTGTGTCCTCTCCCTGCTCACACCCTGACAGTCCACAGAAGTCTAGAACAGGATGTTCTGCTTCCATTTTGTTCTTGTTTTTGAGTTCTAATGAAGCCACAGTTACACAATTATGAACCTTATATTCAGCTCTGTGAAAATCTCCTTAATCCAATTACCTTTACAACACTATTGAAAAGACATATCACTGCATTTGCTGAAAAGAGTGATAGAATAATATTACAGAATTTTACACTAATTGGTTTTAAAGAGGTATGCAGTTAAAGAGAGAGGTAGACAAGTAAGGGTTTCCTGTGTCATTTTAATGTATTTAAACTGAAGAGTTTATTTATTTTTAAGGAGACTGTCCTTAGAGAAAACTTGGCTTTTTACATTGATTACAATATTATAATGCACAGGCAACATTGAAACCATTTCAGAAAAAAGGGTGAGATAAACTTTTACCAGTTATTAAACAAATTATTACAATGTGCCTGTACTCCATCAATAACACTTCTGTTTTCAAAGTTTAAGAGGTGTATACTGGTATGGTGTGGGTTTCATGACATTATCTGTGTTCATAGAGAGTAGAGTATATGAGACATTAAATACATGTTAATGTGTGATTTATCAATGAAAATGTATGTTTAATTAGGATTTCCGGATGTATTCTTTACATTGTGATGCAATTTTTTCATAGAAATTCAGCTATTATAGTCTTAATCATGTTACTCATATCTCTCAGTCTGTCACTGTCACTCTTTCTCTCTCTGTTAATAACTTACTCTAATTGTCTTTCTCTCTAGATTATCTGGGTGTATGATCACAGAAAAAGGCTGTTCTTCTCTGGCTTCAGCTCAGAGTTCAAACCCCTCCCACCTGAAAGAGCTGGATCTGACCTACAACCACCCAGGAGAGTCAGGAGAGAAGCTGCTTTCTGCCAGACTGGAGGATCCACACTGCACACTGGAGACACTCAGGTATGAAGAAATAGTCAGATGTGTTCAGAGTGTGCATGAGAGAGAAAGAAGATCCAGCTACAGATGTTGGGAAGAGTGAGGGTCAGTTAGAGATAAAGGAAGAATATTCAACTGTTTGAATGTTAGAATTAACTACATTTTCTCACTTAATATTTTAGTAATAATAAACATCTGAGAAAGTGCCTTGCAATGTCTGCAAATACATTCGAGTTTCACCTTGAACTATTTTCTCTTGATACTGAATTGTTTTAGTAACTGAGGACACTGCATTTAAAGCATGTGTCAGTTGCTGCCAAAACCTTTTCTTTTGCGAGCCAGAAACGCTACTGTAAAAACTGGAAAATGAAATGTGTAGATCTGATCTTATATTGTAGTGATTTGTTATTCATGGGCAAGGAGTATGGTAATTACAGGGGTGTGAAAAAGTGTTTTCCCCTTCCTGATTTTTTGCATGTTTGTCATACTTAAACATTTAGAATATTTCCAAACCTACATGGCCCTGTGTGAAAAAAGTGATTGCCCCCTAAACCTAATAGCTGGTCGGGCAACAACTGCAACCAAGCGTTTGTGATAACTTGCAATGAGTCTTTTACAGCGTTGTGGAGGAATTTTGGCTCCACTCATCTTTGCAGAATTGTTGTAATTCAGCCACATTGGAGGGTTTTCGAGCATGAACGACCTTTTCATGGTCATGCCACAGTATCACAATTGGATTCAGGTCAGGACTTTGACTAGGCCACTCCAAAGTCTTCATTTTGTTTTTCTTCAGCCATTCAGAGGTGGACTTGCTGGTGTGTTTTATTCTGGAATGCAGTGTTTCCTTTACGCCAGATGTACTGGGATGCACACCTTTCGAAGAGTTCAACTTTTGTCTCATCGGTCCACGGAATGTTTTCCCAAAAGTCTTGGGGATCATCAATATGTGTTCTGGAAAAATTGAGATGAGCTTTAATGTTCTTTTTGCTCAGCAAAAAAATCTAGGAACTCTGCCATGTCGGCCATTTTTGCACCTATACCATTTCAGATGTTCTCAAAAGCACAAGAAAATAAAGACTCTAATTGCAGTTTTTAAGTGTTAACTCACTTTCTCCTGTTATTCTCCTCCATGCTGAGATTGGTGATCAGAGTGGTAAAAGCTAAGTGGTGTAGAAACACCCACAATTTTTTATTAAAGAACCAACCCGTTTACTCTCTTATCAGAACCATGAGCTGCCATTATAAAGCAGTTCAAAACTGTTAAATTTATCTCAAAAGATACTGCATTCAGGAATGTGTCACTATACAAGGATCCTGCATGCCCGTTTCTTGCCTGAACACGTTCTTTACTCCTGGCTAGCAGAAGGGAATGGTGCCCCTGGAGTAGAGAGTAGAGTAGGCCAGTAGTAGAGAATTAAGGAAAACATCAACAAACTTTAAAAAGTCTCACAAAGAAATGAAAGACTCAGAAATGAAAGAGCAACGTCCAAACAGATCAAACAAAAATCCACCACTACTACATTCCCTTTTCCATACTGCACAAAATCAACCTTTACGTTCATCTGAAGACCCAAAAGGATCAACAAGAAGAACCGACATACTTCACCCTGAGTCACTGCAGAGGATGAACATGATGATGATCCTGCCTTCATCCCCATCCACACAGATATTTCTATAAAAAAACATTGAAGGTTTAGTGTTAACCAGTGTTGTTCCAGTTCACAGCTTTTCTGAACTAGTGAAAGTTCCGTTCATACATGCTCAAAGTGAACAGTTCACGTTCAAAGTTCACAATTTAAATTCTGAACTAGTTCAAAGTTCAGTTCATTTTACTTTTTTTGTGAGATATTCAAATAAATACTTTTTTCACAATACAAGCTAGAAATCACTATACGTTCTTTGAAACTGCTCATTGTAGACATTTGCTCATGACACTGCAATTGTGGGTTTACTACCAGGTGATGAAACTTGCAGCAGTACAGACAAGGTAGACCAGTTCTATACTTAGTGCAATGAAATCTACCAGCATTTAAATAAAAAAGAATATATAATATTAAATATGTATTCTTTTTTTTAATTGCAGCGCTTTCTTTCACTCTCATTATTTGGTCTGTCACTCTCTCTCTCACTCTCTCTCACACTCGCTCCTCCAGCCCTCAGCGCTGTCAAAACCATTTCTGTCTGGTGATACATGATTTAAGCGGCACCAGCGAGAATACAGGAGGGAGGAACTTTCTCTCATTGTGTTTCAAAAGAGAAAGCAGATGTCTCTCAGTTTTCAATGGAAAACAAATTCCAATGTTCATTTACAGGGATGTCTGCCATTCATGACACATAATGTGAACTAATTCATGTTCAAGTTCTTTATTCACGAAAAAAAAGAGCATGTTCAATTAACTTTTTCATGCACAACACTGGTGATAACACTGTTCATTTCAACAAAACTGTAGAAAAAGCGACTATAATTTTAATATGATCATTTTAGTTAATTGAATATAAAAATACTGATGTATTTGGTGTTAAATTTAAATATGTAAACTGTTAGTTCTGTTAATTTGTTCTTTGAGACCAAGATAGATTGATTCTTCACCTTTCTGCCATAATGGAATAGTCTATAAGTAGCAAGGAAGGGCATCATGAAAAATATTGTTAGATAAAAAAATAAAGCAGCTACAATATTGGTCTAATCTGAGGCTGCTGTAATTAGTGAGGAGATTCTTATATTTTGCGTGAAAGCACGTTTACAGATTCTCCCAACTAAATATAAAATTTCACTTTGGTATCCATCCAGCCACTCAACCTTTTGTATGCTGCACAGTTCAAAGCAGCAGCTGGAGTCTGTGACTGTAGTAAAGGCTTGTGTGGTTGATAAGTCAAACCTTTATTCGCAGAAAGACCAAAGCTTTCTGTATGACCAGATCAGCTTCCTGTAAAGCCTGCATTTCAGCAGAAGTGTGAAAAGGAAAAACAGAAACAGCATATTGGGTCACTTTGGAAATTGGTTCTGTGACAAGAACGTGCTCAAGAGAAGGGGGAACAGAAATGCCCGGGGCCAAACTGTCCAACACACCAGGCTAATACTGTCAGCACAAAGCATCTGTGTTACCATTAATCCTTCCCGAACGACACTTGATCTCAAAGTTGAAAGAAGCCAGCTGGGCAGCCTATCGTTGCTCCAAAGCACCCAGTTTTGCTGAGGACAAGTGACTGAGAGGGTTATTGTCAGTATAGATCACACAATTATGCCCCAACAAGTATTTGCGGAACTTCTAGGTCATAGCCCACTTGAGTGCCAAAAACTCCAGCTTCATGGAGCTGTACTTGGACATATTGCGCTCAGTGGGCCTAAGACCCTGACTAGCAAAGGCAATTGTTCTAACCTTACCTTCCTGCTTCTGACAAAGGAAAGCTCCTAACCCACTATGACTTGCATCCACCTCCAAAATAAAGGGGAGCGTGAAATCAGAATAGGCCAACACTGGAGACCCAATAAGCCAAGTTTTCAACTCAGCAAAACTCTCCTCACACTGATCAGTCCAGGTATAAAAAAAGGCTCTGTCCTGACCCCTTTTCTCCAGCTTCACCTTGAGTCCCTCCTGTTGCAAGCGCCCCAGCACAAACTCCAACCTAGCCAAGTGCTGTGAAAAAGAAAAAGAAAAGACAACAACATCGTCTATAACAGTGACTGGCACTGCTGGTCACCAGTCACTGCATCAATATCTGGAAGGTACTAGGTGCGTTGCAGACCAAAAGGCATCCTATTCCATTCGAATAAACCAAACGGTGTACAGAATGCAGTCTTTGCTTTATCTCCCTCCGCAACTGTCACTTGATTATATCCACTGGTTAAATCTAAAGTAGAAACCAGCAGGCCCCTGAAAGTGCATCAAGTGACTCTTCAATGCAAGGTAAGGGAAAGGCATCCTTTCTGGTCCTGCTGTTTGACTGGCGGTAGTCTACACACATGCAAAGTGTACCATCTTTTTTCTTCACCAAAACTATAGGCAATGCATATGGGCTGCAACTTTTCCGAATAACTTGTGTCTCCAAAAGCTGATCAATATGGGCCTTTACAACCTCATACTTAGATGGGGGTATTCTTCTATAGTGCTGTCTCACTGGAACCTCATCCAACAGTGGGATCTCATGAGAGAGAAGGTTGATTGATGAATATTTGGACAACAGAGACCTTACCTGTTCTTGTTCTTGACCAGACAATGATGACAAATTAATAGTCTCCAAACTCTCCTGGAGCACCATAGCTGCAGTTGAGGCCCCACCGGTGTCCATGGCTCGCACCTCTGCTGGTAAACTAACAACCTGAACATTACTCAAAGTCCCCAACTGAGTATAAGGATGAAGAAGCACATCATTGGTACCCACGTTAACAATATGGACATAAACAGTTCCATTATGCCAACTTACCAAGGTGGATGAGGCCAAAAGGCCTTATGGTAACCCCACATCAGCAGACTCAAACTAAATTGGGCCACTACACTGTTGACTCCAACCAGTTACAGGCACAAACTTTGTGGTGCCCCCAGGAACACGCTGAACTCTTCTGCCACACACCTTTGCCTTACCACATCCCCTGGAAACAGGCTATTTGAGAATGCTGCAGTGCCTGATGGACCAAGCTAGGAGCCTGTGACAAAGCAGGAGAGTCAAATAAACATGGGCCATGTTGTCCAAACAATTCTTCCCCTTAGTGTGTGTAATATCTGTGTGGATGGGGAACAACACTTTCCAATCACATTCATCCCAGCACACCAGGAACATCATCAGGGGAGCCTCCTAAAGGGTCTTTAACCACCAACACCCCACACCTTGGTACTACTTTACCACACAGCTCCACATCCAACTCCAGGTATCCAAGAGAAGGGATAGAAAGCCCATTGGCTGCCCAAAGCTGCAACCAGTGACATGAATTTAGGCGATCTGGACCCCAGGGCTTATAGTGCTGCAAGAAAAAGCTTTCAGTCATAGTGGACACCATCAACCCAGTGTCCACTAAACATGGCACCCTAACCCCCCCAATAAGAACATCAATATGAGGACATGACGCAATGAACTTTGGGCCAATATCTGAGGCATTTACAATTTTAGAGCCAGTAATCTCCCCACCCGGACTGTGGCTCCGCAATACGGCGGATACCGATATCTGGTTGGATTGAGAAGACCCATGCAAATTTGAGGATCTTTCTTGACCAGAAAAAGAAGGATACCATGAAGTCCCTGCCTCTCTACACTCTCTAGCAAAGTGCCCTGGTCTTTGGCACCATCTACAGACCACTCTACCTATTTGGGGGGCCCTAGACCTATGTGACTCTTGTAAAGAAGCTACAGTTTGAACCAGGGTATTTAACTGATCCTGTTGGCGTTTCAAGATGTCCTTCAATTCCCCCAACTCAGATCCCGTTACTACACCAGCCTCTGCCTGGGGACCCCCTTGAACCCCAAACTGAATACCATAAGTGGGAACTGACTGACTTCTGGCTCGGATGCCACCTAACATACCTTCTTGTTCCCACTGGATGGCTTCTGAACAAACCTCAGACCAATGTAATAGTGGGCCGACGTCGAACCAATTGTTTCAGCTCCCTGCGTAGGGCACATTCAGCAACATGTTCAACAAATTGCACTTTGTTTAACTGTTTCCATAAGGCTTAATAACGCTAAAGAGAACTCATGTCTCACCATCCTGTTGCTTTCTAGAAAAGAATGCTTCCTGTAAGGCTACATAGGACTGGGAACACCCATATAATTCCTGCAATGTTTCAAATACCTTGGCTGGATCTCCCCTTTCTGCATTAGAATGGTACTTAATCTCCTCTCTTGGCTCACCTTCTAGATGGTCAAAGAGAAAGAAAGCTTGGTCAGCAAGAGACAAATGACAGGCATGCATACAGGCCTGCACTTCCTCCACCCATTCATCTATACAAATTCCAGACTTTCCTCTGAACCTAGAACATTTTCTATCTCTAGGTATATACACCAATCTTTAAGTTTCAGAAACATTGCTAGCACCACTAACACCAGTATTAACTAGAGTCTCTAAAGGTGGAGTTATACTGGTTGTTGCAGCAGTTTCTGCTACCTGCTCTTGACGCAGTCGCTCATTATCTGCTTTTAATTGTAACACCAACTCTCTAAGTTGTTGCATCTATTCCTCCATAATTACTGTACACTTCAAAAAAAAGGATGCTGCCACTAATCAGGGGAGATCACCTACTTGCAGTCCTTGGTCCTCTGCTGCCGTTTTGCCTCACCTATTGAACACTTAACACAAATCACTATGAAAAATCACAACAAACTTCAAAGAGAAAGAAAAAAATAAATAAAAGAAGAAATCCAAGTCTTAGTCTTAAAATGGTACCCAACCCTGCCGAACTACGCCAGACTGTGGCGTGTGGGAGCAAGCAGAAGTAATTAATTTACCTAAATTACATAAATACCTTAGTTACCCTCGCACTAGTGTAGCTAACTACGCCACTTTGGGAATTGCACCCAAAGAATGTTACCAAAACTCAGGTTCGTGGGTACCAGAAAGAAAAAAGACAAGGATTTCAATTAACAACAAAATATTTTATTTAATCAAAAAAAGGCTTGTATCAAATAATAAAAATAGACTAAATAATAACTAATGAGTACAGTGCAATAAAACAAAATTACGTTGCATATACGGAGCATTTACCTGAGAACTGGGATTAGCCAGACTCTAGTGCAGTTTCAGAGGATAAGGCAGCGACTAAACACTCTAAATAAAACAAATAAATTAATTAAATGCTGACTCACGTGCGTTTCTTACACACACACACAGAGCCACACACAGAGCCACACACACACACACACACACACCTCAGAGCCACGTAGGGAAGGGGGAGGGGGGAACCCAAGGCAGACACTGCAGAACCCAAAAAGAAGCCCTTTTATAGGAGCACCAAATAATTACTCAAAATCAACCACCCGGTAAACAACAGTTCTCCAAATATTTAAATTAATTATACTAAAATAATACTAATTAAAAAGCACTCCCAATAATAATAATAATAATAATAATAATAATAATAATAATAATAATAATAATTAGTCCTGCCACAATGTATATTGCACAACATGACAGACTTGTGGACCTGATAGCTGCTCAGCTTCAACAGTCCAGAAATGAACTGTTTTTAAAACATTCCACAGTTAAATCTGAGTGGTTTGATGTACCATTTGAGTTTTTTTCAGGAATTGCCAACACACCAGATATTGTCTGTGTGTCCCAGAGTCAAATGATGGCTGTGTTGTATGAAATATCATGTGCATTTGATCTGTATTTGGAAGAGTCAAAAATGACAAAGTACCAACCTCTGGTTAGTGTTATTGAAAATTTAGGATTTAAATGCCAACTGATAGTCCTGGTGTTTGGGAGTCTTGGTCACATGCATAGATTGGCAGTGCTTGCTCTTGGGGGGTTAAGTAGAGTAAAAGCTAAACAACTATACTCTAAAAAACAGAGGTACTATATGAGTACTTTTTTGTACTCAAAGCTACATTCTACATAATTGTACCCTCAAAGGTATAATATTGGTCTTTACAGGGTCAGATTTGTTCCCTCTGAAGTACAAAGTCTTTACTAACAGCAAAAAGTACAGATTTGTACCATTTAACCTGCAGCCAAAGGTTACATTCAGTATTCTGTATCACTGTACTAATAAACAATATATATTTTAAATGCACATTTTTATATTTTAAAAAGCCAAACAATTTTGGATCATAATGTTTATAATCTTCATAATCTTTACTGGCACAAAAACATGTGTACAAAAAAGGACTTTCACTGAAAGGTACTTTTTTGTACCTCAATATAAAGTACAGCCCCAGAGACAAGCTTTATTCTCTTTTAAGTACAAATCTGTACTTATTTTTTTAGTGTGTAGTAAAGTTTTGCTCTATTTCAGAAAACATGAAATGCTGTAACACCTTGTATGAACTGTATGTGACATGTTTGGACAATTTTTCTGAAATATGTTGTTTCCTTATTGTTTATTATATTGTATATGGAAACAAAATAAAGTATGTAACGCCCGACAGGTAGGATAGACGCACGCCGAGTAAAAGGTAAAGGCGGGTTTATTTACAGAGTTGTAAACAGAATAACACAGCCAGAGAACAGGTTGAACAACACTCACACTGGAAGCAGGAATCGTAGTACAGGAGACAGTCCAAGATCCAAAGCCAGAGAGACAGTCCGATAATACAACAAATCCGATAAGGGCAAAGACAAAAGGCAAAATCCGTAATACAGGCAAAAAGGTCATAACAAAAGGGCAGACAGAAAAGGGTTTGGAATAACGCTCAGTACGCAACATGAGTCGGCAATACCTCGCGAAGAACAGACGTTAACCGAACCCTATATATAGAAAACATGGAATTACTATGAACCGGAACTTCTTAGAATACAGGTGACTCTGAACGGGGGAGCGTAACGCGATTGGGTGAGAGTGAGCGGCTGACGGTGACGTCATGGCCAGTGGGATTTTGGGAAATAGAGTTCAGGTGTGTGAGAGGAGATCCTAGAGACCTGACAAAGTATAAAATGTGTGTGTGTGTTTGTGTGTTTAGAATTGAATATGGAGGCGAGATCAGGATCAAACCTGGAATGAAGAAATGTAAGTTTTTCCTCTTACACACTACACACTCACACACACACACGTGTGTGTGTGTAATGTGTAGTGTGTGTGTAGTGTTTGTGTAATGTGTGTGTAATATGTGTGTGTAGTGTGTGTGTAATATGTGTGTGTAATGTGTGTAATATGGGTGTAGTGTGTGTAATGCGTGTTTGTTTAATTGTGTGTAATGTGTGTAGCATGTGTGTAGTGTGTGTAATGCATGTGTAATGTGAGTGGTGTGTGTGTAGCATGTGTGTAGTGTGTGTAACGTGTGTAGTGTGTGTGTAATGTGTGTAGCATGTGTGTAGTGTGTGTAATGCATGTGTAATGTGAGTGGTGTGTGTGTAATGTGTGTAGCATGTGTGTAGTGTGTGTAACGTGTGTAGTGTGTGTGTAATGTGTGTAGCGTGTGTGTGTAATGGGTGAAGTGTGTGTAATGTGTGTAGTGTGTGTAATGTGTGCAGTGTGTAATGTGTGTAATGTGTGCAGTGTGTGTAATGTGTGTAGTGTGTGTAATGTGTGCAGTGTGTGTAATGTGTGTAGTGTGTGTAATGTGTGTAGTGTGTGTAGTGTATGTAATGTTTGTCGTGTGTGTGTGTAATGTGTGTAGTGTGTGTAATGTGTGTGTGTAGTGTATGTAGTGTGTTTGTAATGTGTGTAATGTGTTTGTAATGTGTGTGTAGTGTGTGTGTAATGTGTGTAGTTTGTGTGTGTAATGTGTGCAGTGTGTGTGTAATGTGTGTGTGTAATGCTTGTGTGTAGTGTGTGTCTAATGTGTGTGTAGTGTGTGTGTAATGTGTGTAGTGTGTAATGTGTGTGTAATGTGTGTGTGTGTGTGTGTGTAGTGTGTGTGTAATGTGTGTAGTGTGTGTGTGTGGTATTGTGATGGAGATGTGAGCTGTGTTTAAAAGCTTCATCTGTAATTAAATTATTATTGTGTGTGTGGTGTGTGTGTAATGTGTGTGTGTGTGTAATGTGTGTGTAGTGTGTGTGTAGTGTAGTGTGTGTGTAGTGTGTGTGTAGTGTGTGTGTAATGTGTGTGTAGTGTGTGTAGTGTGTGTGTAATGTGTGTGTAGTGTGTGTAGTGTGTGTGTGTAGTGTGTGTGTAATGTGTGTAGTGTGTGTGTAGTGTGTGTGTAATGTGTGTGTAATGTGTGTAGTGTGTGTGTGTGTAGTGTGTGTGTGTGTAGTGTGTGTAATGTGTAGTGTGTGTGTAGTGTTTGTGTAATGTGTGTGTAATATGTGTGTGTAGTGTGTGTGTAATATGTGTGTGTAATGTGTGTGTAATGTGTGTGTAGTGTGTGTAATTTGTGTGTAATGTGTGTGTAGTGTGTGTAGTGTGTGTGTAATGTGTGTGTAATGTGTGTGTAGTGTGTGTGTAATGTGTGTGTAATGTGTGTGTAGTGTGTGTGTAATGTGTGTGTAATGTGTGTGTAGTGTGTGTGTAATGTGTGTGTTCTTGTTTTCAGACGGCTGTGATTTCACACTGGATCTAAACACAGTAAACCCTGGTCTCTCTCTGAGTGAGGAGAACAGGAGGGTGGAGAGGAGAGAGGAGCTGCAGTCGTATCCTGATCATCCAGAGAGATTTAATAAGTGGCCGCAGGTTCTGAGTAGAGAGAGAGTAACTGGTGATACTGGTGTAACTGGACGCTGTTACTGGGAGGCTGAGTGGAGCGGGAGATATGGAGCTGCTGTAGCTCTGAGTTATAAAACCATCAAGAGGAAAGATAGAGGGTCAGGCTGTGGGTTTGGAGGGAATATAAACTCCTGGAGTCTGATCTGCTCTGATAACAGATACTATGTTCTTCACAATAATAACAGAACTGTTCTCTCCACTCCTCCCTCCGACTGTAGGAGAGTAGGAGTGTATGTGGACTGTCCCTCCGGCACTCTGTCCTTCTACAGAGTCTCCTCTGATACACACTCACACACTCTCACACACTTACACACATTCTACACCACCTTTACTCAGCCCCTCTATGCAGGGATTAGGGTTTATTCTGGCTCCTCAGTGACTCTGTGTAAAATAGAATAACCCTGTGTGTAACAGAGTGTTTGTGTGTCTGAGTCAGATAAATAAGATAAAATGAAATTAAAACACAATAAAATAGAATAGTGTAAAGCCCGATAGTAAGGAGTATGGTATAGCTGCATTATGGGAATGTGTGGGCGGGAACATGAGACTCATGATTTTGTAACATATCATTTTTTTCAGTGATTAATTAATGGAAATTAAATTTTAAATAGGGGGCGCTACTGAGCTCTGAGAACGTAGACAGACTGCTTTATTTCACTAACTGGGGGAAAGAGGTGTAAGTGAGGAACTAAACACCATCAAACTGAAACTGCTGCCTGTCGAACTTTATTTCATCATAAATATGTAAATCTATGAATATGTGAATATGAGTTTTCATGATCTATGGTATAAAGTGAAATGGATAAATGTACAATATATTGCCTGATTTTGGTTTGGTATTTTGAGAAGTAGATTTGCAGTGGAGGGACTTTTAATTAATTGTATAATTCATGTCTGATGTCTGGTATGTGTCTGAAATAAAGAGATGTGTCTGTGACATTTATTTATTTATTTATTTACTGCTCTGCAGAAACTATTTTAATTTAAATTATTGCACAATTTAAAATACTTCTATAGTAAAAAGCGATTAATGTAATTATTTTATTGTAATGTAATTAATCTGTTATTTGTTACTTACTTGACAGCACTAATATTTATTATATATATTAATGCCCTCAAGCAGTTAAAATAATAAATAATGTAAACTAAACAAACACAAAAAAATGAATATTGTTTTAAAGTTAAGTATAATGATCAAAAATTATATTTTTTTTCATTAGGAAAATGTTATGACACCCTATGCCCTCATAGCAGGTAATCGTCTACCAGTCTCTAAAGTTGACTGAGAGAAAGTGTTTCCCACTCCTCCATGCAGAATTCTTTGGTGTGTGTAGAGCTGGTCTTGAGATTTCCTCAACATCCTTAAATACAGTCAAGAATTCATGGTGGATCTGTGATTGAGAGCTTACCAGATCATCTTATAGCAAAGCAGCCCTGAACCCTGACATTTCCACCTCCACGCTAAACAGTAGCTACGAGGATCTTGTGCTTCATCGCTGTTTTCTTTGGTTTGCGCAAAACATGTCTTCTGTTACTGAGCCCAAATTATTCATCTTTAAATGTATCTCTTTGTATCGCTGTTTCTCCTGAACACTGTTTGAGTTAAGGGCTTTTAATTATTAAAATTAAGCTTAGATTTCTTAGAATGTTTTGGTGGCGTGAAGCTTGCGAAACAAAACAAATTATACGCTGCTTAAATAAGCGTGTGAAAAAAGTAACAATATATGTCACAGGTGCCAAACTAATGTTTATTTTTAAAAGTGATTTTTATTTTAGGGGACTTTTATTTTGTTGGGCTGCCGCAGCAAGGACTAAGGCTGCGTCCGAAATCGCGTACTTAAGCAGTACGTACTGGATTGGGGTGAGTACGCACTGCTTGTCGAGCAAAGCAGTACGCTTTTTCAGTACGCCAGACCGCAGTACGCACGCAGCCTCGGACGCACTACATCCACCATCTTACCTCTGACGCCCTTTCACCTCTCACCCCTCTCTACCAGCGGCACACTTTACAGAGCTTTACCCTAATTAATTTCATTAAAATCCCCTCATTAATCAGCTCTTATTAATAAATAAACCCCCAAACTGTCCTATTTAATAAACACTGACTAAATAAAACTTAAAATTAATATTTCCTCAAATATGAAATAATTTTCAATAAAGTTTCAAAGATAAATACCAAAATGTTAATTAATTCCTGCCTTTCCATTTCACCTCAGAATTTCCTTTTCTAGCATAAATATTTAAACACATGATCCTTATTGTTATACATTATCTTTTACTGACTGCATTAAACATAAAGGCAACATATATACATTACTGATGTAAATAAAATATGCTAGAACCAGTCAGTTTCGGGAAAACTGGGGATCATATTTGGCAATAAAATGTAAATTAAAAAAATATTTTAGTTATTTTATTTAATATAATTTTTCCCTCACTTGCATATTTACACAAATACATTTCCCACAAAATACAAGAATGACAAGTCTTTTAAGCAGCTTTATTTATTTTTTTTTATTCGTTGTTCATTTTTCTCCCTCTCTTCATCTTCATCCTCTCGAGTAGGAAGGATAGTTGAATCTGAAACACACACAGATTAAAACAGTTTAGCTTGGTCATTAAACAAATATAATATAAATTCTGAACAACATAAAAGTCTTACCATCCTGGCTGGTTAGCTAGCTATTTAATAAAACTAAATAAAATGGTCAGATTTGGGTTATAATTTATTAATGTGATTTTTGGCAACCAGTCTGTCTGTCTGTTGAAAAGCCTCTCTGATATCAGCAGCCTTTTTCCTCAGATGAGTTTATACAGACTGATCAGTATTAAGTTAAACCTGCCCCAGCTCCTCAGCACTGCAGCAATATACAGGGCTGTAGTGAGTTAGTAAACGCTGGTGCTGTAGAACAGAAGATTAATAAAGAGTTGTGATAAGTTTGATAACTCTAGCTAAGCTAACTGATCTCAGTAGCACAGGGCTAACGCTGCTCAGTAAAGCAGTTCAGATACGAAAATAAAGATATTCTGTCTGCAACAGCATTAATAACAAACCCACACCCCTATAACTCGCTACTTTAACTTAAACTAACCCTCATAAATCTCTCATTTACAGCCTGATATCACAAACAACCAAAACAGTTTATATATCTGAATCTCCTCACCTCATAAACTTCTCTCTCTCTGTCCCTCTCTCCTCACTCCTCTCCTCTGCCGCTCCGCCGCTCACTGACGGGTCTCTCAGCTCAGCGCGGCTCCCGGTGGATTGTGGGAAATATTAGCGGGTGAAGTGTGCTGGGCTTGTATACTTAAAAATGTCTCCCGGTGCAGTACGTCATCCGGGAACTTTTCGCGTACTCAAACTCGCCTACTGCGCATTCGGACACACTACCCGATCTCGCATACTGCTTTTGCATACTGTTTAGTATGGAAGTACGCGATTTCGGACGCAGCCTAAGTGACTGAGAAGGGTATAGCTGCAGCCTGGAGCACCTCCAAAGGGGAGGAACATACCTCCAAACAGGCGGAGCCTACCTCCAAGTAGGATGGTGCTTGATGGGGCTTGGTGTTACGCGGTATGGTGTTTTTCACGACGTTTTGTGCTTGTAAATAACCCCAAAGGTTAATTAATTAATCTATTTCGTTTATTAAATGTTTATTTATTTTAAAATGCATTTTCTAAGAGTCTAAAAGCATGTTGTGCACATTGCAACCACATTTTATTTATTTAAAACATTTAAACATTTGCCATGCTGTGAATATTTCAAATCATAAAATAGTAAAGATCTAAATAATAAAGGCAGTTGTTTATTCATAGCCAATAATATTATAAATACATACACACTACACGTATTTTATTATATTGACATTTAAGAAATATAAATAATCAATAATTGTTGACTAATATATTTATTGACATCCATGAGCTTTTTAATCACGGAGGACTTTTTTGTGGCATTCGGCAGAGAAATGGAGCTGTGTTGAGTGAGGTCTCCCTGCCTTACGATGTAGACTTTTATATAATATAATATAATATAATATAATATAATGTGATAGTACATTCTATGTAACATTAAATTTGATGTAATAGAATAAAAGTATTAATAATAATCACGGAAGACTTTTATTATGACATTCGCCGGAGCCGTGGTGAGAGAGGTCTCGAGCCGTATACTGTTGGTGGACTTCCCACTTGGATGTAAGCCCCTCCCCTTTGGAGCTGTGGACTTCCCATTTGGAGGTAAGCCCCTCCCCTTTGGAGGTGCTCCAGTCTGCAGCAATACATACTTGAAGTGACTGGGATAAATGCGCTACAGCTGTGGCTTTTAAACGTGTGCAGTTGAGCGGAACTATTTATCAGGTTCACACTAGCTCATCGGAAGACCGGAAGTGAAGGACAAGGGACGCCGCACGCAGGTTAGGGACTCTCTGGTTGTGTGACTCGCGCTGACTGAACTGAGAAGTATAGCTGCAGACATGAATATCTTATACGTAGACTCGGCATACGCTGCCCCCTGACGTGCCTGCATGGCCGCCATATTGGAGGAGGCAACCCTGCGCCCCCAGTGCATTAATTTACACTGAGGAAGGTGAATAATACACCCATAATAATCACAACTCCACCAGTTTACACCCGATTTACACACGGTTTGGTTTGTTACAAACAACAGAGATGTAGTATTGATTCAGGACACTGTTACACATTACAGATACCTGCTTTCATACTGAAATACTTTATATTAGGCTCTTTAACAAAGACAGACATATGGTGTAGCATAATAATAAGGATTATAAATGAATTAATTATATATGTGTGCGTATTTACACACAGACCACTTTTTTATTAGTTTCTCTTATATGCATATGAACATTGTTGTTTTATTCAATAAGCTACAGACACCATTTCTCTTCGTTAGCTGTCGTTAATCAGGACATGTGATCCACTCCACAAATTCACACAGGAGCAGAGCTGATGCTCCTCCTCCAGTGGGAAATAGACAATCTCTGGAATACCATGAATAGTTCATGTTGAAGTGTGTAAAAGTGATAATGTCTATAGTGTACATAACCTGTGTTAATGTGTGGTGTTTAAAATGAATTTTGCTGCCTCCACATGGCCAAAAAATAAATGAAAATAATATTTGTTTATTTATTGTGTGTGGAGGGGGAGTTAATCCACATTTATACTGTTTATTATATTATATACATATATGGGCCATTCCACCCAGTGGGTGTCAGCTGCTTGTTGAATCTCCAATTTAAACCTATTTTAACTTTAATATTGTGGCATGGAAGAGGAAGGAAGACCCGTGAGACTCATGGTGAATGCTCATTAGCTTCTTTATTAAACAGGCTTGCCACTCACTTACAGTCTTTCACAAGACTAGGAGAGCTAAAACCACTTTCCCACAGAGCTCAAACAGCCCAAAGGCCACCAACCCAGCTGTGTGTCTCCCAGATGGCAGATCCAGAGTGGTGCCCACCCTCTCTGCATAACCCCTCCCAAGGGAGATGCCCCACCCCTGTCATCCTCGCACACAGGAGAACAGAAACATGCCTACAGGCAGCCACACACACAACCCAGAGCCGCCACAATATTATGGATTTATTATGAAAAATTATAAAGGTCTCCAGGGCTGCAGATATTTACTGTTGGCGTTGTCTGCTCCTGAGAGACGTTTTGAGGAGAAGGAAGGATGAGAGTGCTCACCCTTCACTAAGTTAAGTGCTGCTATTCCCCATATTCTGATCAAAGTTTACCTTTGGGCTCACCACTAGTATTAGTTTTATATTACATTTCATTTTTACTGATTTGTTTACTGATTTTGTTTACTTTAAATTAATTATAGAAACATTTGTCTTTTTACTACTCTGGCTTCTGGTTACATTTAATTTGCTATTTTTTTGTGAAGTGAGTTAGGTTTTTCTTTGGTTTGAATCATATTAATTTGTATATCTGAACTTTGGTGTGATATTGTGTGCTGTGGTGTGTAAGAGTGAAAATTTAGTGATTTACCAGTGCTAGTAAAAAAAAATACACATCCATTTATTATACTTTTGGTTAGATCTATTTATAGTGTCTTTGCTTGTTTGATTTTTAGCTAAACTCCATATTATTGAAATTATTGACTGCTTCTTCTTCTTTCTTTTTTTTAAACTGTATTTCGTTAGAGGTGAAGCCAACCAAGGACTCTGAGTGGACTGTGGACTGTTTTACTTCCCTACTTGAGCTGATACCAGGGGTTTGGACTGAATTCTGTAGAATTGATGATTTTATTAATCTCTTTTAAATAGAACTTTTTTATTGTTCAATAAATGATTGTGAAACATATATCCTCTCCTGTGCAATAATGTTGTCTCTACTGATCGCCAAGGTGTATTTAGGAGTTTTTAAATTGGGTTGAGGGATTTTTGGGCCCATTTTAAACTAGGCCGTGACGCATACAGCCCAGAAATTACAGTAACCAACACGAATAAACAATTTAAATAAACACTTAAGCATTGTAGAGATTAACCAACACGAGACTGCAGCTAGCGACGAAAATATTCAACAAAACTGTCAAAATATGATAAACACGACTATAACTCATCGCTAACATGTTTAACCACTTCCCTAACAGAGGTTAATTCATATTCACACATTTACAACATTTTAGACCACTAGAAAATGGTTAATATTCAGTATAAGTGAATGGGATATCCCATTGAGCGGTTAGCTTAGCATTTTAGCTAACAATACACTGTAAGCCATTACTTTCTGAAATAGACCTACTAAAAAAAATTTTTTACACTGTATAGTCTGCATGATACTATGCCCTAATGAAAACCTGTGGAGGAAGCGAGACGTCCTGTATGACGTGAGAAACGTGGTTAATATGTGTTTAAGTTCTAGCTATTGTAGGGCCTGGGAATGGGGTTATTACATCATATAAAGCTATCTGGTGTGCACTAATTAGCATGTGAGTATATGTTGTTTACCAGATACTTGGTGGTGAGTGGACTGTCTGTTGCTCACCACTTACTATATGGTGCCCACTACTTCGTATGTTAGCATGTGGTGTTTTCCAGGTACTATGTGGTGAGCACCAGATACTAACATACTAAGTAGTGAGCACCAGACAATGTGGTGAGTACCAGCTATCTAGAGCTCTAAACTTAGTATATGGCTCTCACTACTTAGCATGTTAGTATCTGGTGCTCACCATTTTAGTTTCTGGTGCTCACTACTTAGTATGTTAGCATGTGGTGCTCACCAGATACTATGTGGTAAGCACCAGCTATCTGGTGCTCACTACTAAGTATCTGGTACTCACCAGATATTATGTGGTGAACACCAGTTACTATGTGGTGATCAACAGTTACTTTGTGGTGAGCACCAGTTATCTGGTGCTCACCAATTAGCATCTGTTGGTCACTATTTACTATTAGTATGTGGTGCTCATCACTTAGAATATGGTGCTCACTGTTTAGTATTACTATGTATATGGTGCTTTCCATTTGGTATCTGGTGCTCACTATTTACAAACAATCTCCAGTGGTGTATTTGTTTAATATGACTCTATTGTGATCTTCAGGCAGTAATCAGAGTTCAGGCTAATCGGATTAGAGTCTCAGATCAGATCTGATCTGAACTGTAACTATTATGATCAGATCAGATTTGTGTGTCGGGAGATCACAACTGAACCACAGTTTAATCACGTTTCCATCAAACGCCGGTTTTCACTAAAAGTGTCCAGCCTGTGGTGCAGCAGGGTGAGCGCATGCATAACGTGAAAATAAAAAGTGAAAATAAAAGTGAAAGTAAAAAGTAATTAATCTGTAAAATATGATTTCTGCGTTCTGTGTGTCTGAAGTTTAATAAATAAGTATAAATCTACACGCTTGTGTTTAACGTGGAATTTTATAGTGAGATTTGGCTCCACCTGGCGGCCGAAACGGGAAACGCCCGCAGAGTGATCTCTCAGTGGAGAAACAGCGCCCCCCTCAGGATCTCAGCGCTCATTACCTGTGATCTGTTACTGCAGGGGTTTATAATGCTGAATATTTAATATATATATATATATATATATATATATATATATATATATATATATATATTATTTATTTATATATTACCTTATTTTACAGTGTAATAATGTATATATATAGTGTATGTTTTGTGTGAAATTCTATATATTATAATTTTAGATTTCTTGTGCTTCTGCACAAGTGTGTCACTTACCTGTACTCCAGTGTTACTGTTTAATAAATGTGTAAATGTAGCAATAAATCATTTTATTTATTTTGATTTTGATCTTTTCCTGTCAGAAAAGTTTGTGATACATATAAAAAGACAAACAGAGAAATGCCAAAGCGAAAGATGGAAAAAATAAATTAGGTAATTTAACAGAAATGTATGTGGACATAGTAAAAGCTTTTAACTAAAAACTGCCTCATGCTCAGCAACATTCTTTACATACGACTGCAGTAAATTCAGCATTTATATCCATTATTTAAATAGAGTTACTCAAAACTGAAAGAACAGTTTTAGAACATGAAATCTGTGGGGAACAGATTCTATTCCTCACCAACATTAGGAAACACTATTATTACAGTATACACATAAATATGTGTATATGTGTATATAAGCTCGCTGTATATTTATAATAATACAGTAAGTCTGCTCTTAATTTTGTAAAAGAATTGATATATTTAAGTTTGGAGCTGTGGACTTTATTGGGTGTTTTCTCAGAAATGATGATGTGACTAAAAGAACCTAAATACCTTTATAAGCAGAAATGAAAATTAATCACAGTAGCCCTGCCCTTTGCTGAGCTGTGAGTTTTGTTTCTGCAGCAAATTCAGTTCCTCTTTCTTTTTTTATTTTCTTTCTGCTCCACATTTTATTTAACTCATTTACTGTAGAGTTTAATTTATTTAAAGTGTGCAGTTTACACAGTGTAACAGATCACATAGAGGAACATCACAATTCATCTAATATATTTTAACACAAAATACACCAACATTTCTACTAAAATGTTCAATCTAGGAAATGTGTATTTATTAAATAATAAACCTTTTCTCTTTTGTTTATTTAAATGGCCATATCATATATTCATATAGTGTAATACAGCTGTATATTAAATAAATTATCATTAATTCCACATTAAAAACTCAACATCCCAAACAATCAATCAAACCACAATATTACACTAAAATAAGCCATGCCCCATGCACTTATATCTTCTGGCAAAAACACAGCCAGCTCTGTGTCGTTTCTGTGTTTTTGTTTATCATTCCCACGTGCTACTGTCTCCCATTGTTCTCCCCAGCACTGTTGCATCTCTCCTCTTGTCTCATTTGTAACTCCGCCCCCCTCGTTACCTGTCCAGGTGTTTGTAGTTTCGTGTGTTTGTTTCCTGTGTATATAAACTCCTGGTGTTTCAGTGTGTTCTTGTCAGTCTTTGCACTAACCTTGTTTTCCTCAGTTTATTAACCCTTGTTTATGCTTGCTTATTCTCCTTGTTCTGTTTTGTTTATTCTTCTTGTTCTGTTTTGTTTATTCTCCTTGTTTTAGTTCCTAGTTTATTCTCCTTGCCTCTCATTTGTTTTGGTTTGTTTCTTTGTACCTTTGTTTGTTTATTTATAATAAATATTTTCCTTACCTGCACATACTTCCGCCTCCACGTCTTCCTGACTGGCCTCACTGACTCTCTCTCTCTCTGTGTGTGTGTGTGTGTGTTTGTGTTTGTTTATTGGATATTTATTAAAAAAACGGAACAAATCGCATCCTGTATTGGTTCAATAAGGAATGCAACAATTAATTGCCAAATAAAGGGTGATTCTATATTGTATGGGGAGGGGAGTGTTTTACGCTACTTAAAATTCTTCTCTTTAGGGTGATTTTTAATTCAGCTGAACAATAAATATGGAAAAGCTTTAGTTTTCTTCACCTTTCTTCCCCCATTCTGATGCTCTTTTTGAACTGCAGCAGATCGTCTCTGCCATATCTAGATGCCTAAATGCATTGAGTTTCTACCTGTTGACTCGATATTTGCATTAATGAGCAGTTGAACAGGTGTATTTAATAAAGTGGCTGGTGGTTGTATATGTATATGTGTTATATAATAATGAACTGGCCCCAGTGTTGAAGGAGTTAAAGGAAAGTCAGAACTTATACAATACACATTTCAGTTTTTAAACATAAAAATTAATCTGAACTAAAGATTTCAAGTCGGCACAAATTCGGGTGGATTTCTTGATAACTTTGACTTCCTCAAAACTCAAAAATCTATTGTAGTAAGTTTCCTTGAAATTGAGAGTTTTACAGTGAAGTGTTTTATACTGGGTGCAGGTGATTTCTGTAGATCTGTTACTGTAACTCTACTGTTCTCTTCTATTTCTACTCTGATCTGATACCTTCAGAGTTTTTAACAGAAACAGAACTGAATTCATACTGCATCTGTGGGCTTCCTGTATGTAGCTGTGTCTGAGTTTGAGTTGTGAAACTGTTTCCTGTTACGCAGATCTGCTTTCTCTCTTTACTCATCAGTTTTATAACGGAGCTGCACTGAAGTCTGGCTTTAAAAGCTTCCTCTACAGATCAGAAGAGGTTTTATATGGAAAGTTTATGATCAGAATGATCTAAAAGCTAAATTCTATCCTCTGTTCCAGATCTAAAAGTACAGGAGTTTAGAAGCTGAGGACTAAAAGCTCATGGACTGATACAGCTCTGCTCACAGCAGGTAAGATCATTTCATTTAATTACACTCTTTATTTTTACTCTTTCTCTCTGGGTTCTACAGGATACATGAACAATGTCTTTTAATATGAACTTTCTGATCTTTACTTTTAACACTTCTCTGCTACAGTTTCAATATGTACAGTTAATATTATCCTAAACTGGTTAATATTTCATTTATATGTAATGAAAATGACTGTACTGTGTAATTTATTTGTTTTTACTGTGCTGTTTGAGTTTTTTTCTTCATTTTTTGATGGACGTCATTATTAATTACTTTTTTTAATAAAACATGATTTTGTTTTTTGAAGTAGACATTAAAACTCCACGTGTTCATTCATAGTTTTGATGCATTCAGTAAGAATCTACAATGTAAATAGTCATGAAAATAAAGAAAACACATTGAAAAGAGAAGGTGTGTCCAAACTTTTGGAGTCACTTGTATTACACGGAAACTAAAAAAAAAAAAAAGATAAGCTCTGTTTACTGCAACTTCAAGATGAATTTTGTTCATTGTTTGAGTTTGGAGCTGTGGACTTATTTGTGTGTGTTTTCTCAGAAATTATCATATGACCAAAAAATCCTACAAAAAAAAATTATAAGTGGAAGTGAAATCGACCACAGTAGCCCTGCCCTTAGCTGAGCTGTGGGTTTTGTGTCTGCAGCAGGTTTAATTACTGTTTCCTCTCTGTTTCACACTTTATTTAATGGAAAGAAAAAGGTTTTACACACTTACATCACATCCTAATGAACAATAACCTGGCAACAATATCCCACTTAAAACAGAAATACGACATTGAGAGAAATAAATTTCTAGAAAACCTTTACCCAAATGTTCCTGTACACACACACTCACACACACACACACACGCACTCACACAGATAGGGCAGATACCTACCTTTACTTTCTCTCTCTTTCTACCTCTTTTCTCTCTATCTATTCCCATATAAAATCAAACAAGTGGAAAAATACTTATTTATTTCTCTATTCTTTTTCTGTAAATGTTCAGATGTATGTGTTGTTCCCTAATATTTGTCTCCTTTTTGCCTTTTTGCTATAATCTGTTTTTTTTTCTCTTCCCCTCCCCTTTTTCTCTTGTTGTTTACAAATTGTTTTGTTTGCTTCAATTATTATTATTTTTCCCTCTTTTTTCACTGTCACCCACCTTTTTTCCTGTTATACCTTTTTTTTATTTTTTTTTTATTTATTATATTTTTTATATCTTCTTCTCACAATGCCCACGGTACCTAAAACTCTGTATAAACACTAATAAATAATAAAGATAAATTGGTCCTCTGAAGAGGGGGGGTGGTGGTGAGCAAAAAAAAAAATCATTTACTGTAGAGTTTAATTAATTTAAAGTGTGCTGTTCACACAGTGTAACAGATCACACAGAGGAACATCACAATTTATCTAAAGTGAAACATATATTCCACAATATCTACTGTATAAAAACCACTACCCTGTCCAGAGAAGCATCAGACCAAACAAAATCAACACCAACCATTTTCAAGATTAAACGTTGTCAAATGTAACTTTTAAGGTGGGATTTTAGTGAGATCAGCACACTCACTGCACTCATATAAACCTCTGACATTGTTTATATATTTGATATTTTAATACATTTTATATTAGTCAAATCCAGGGAACTTATGAACTAATTGTTTTTCATTTTCCACATTATTCTGTAAATACTGTACAGCTTAGCTGCAGAGTAACGACCTAATTCTCCTCAAACTCCCACTTCACTCCTGACCATCACTGACCCAGTAAAGCTTCTTAAAGAAGGAGCGGTTGGTGTTTTGTAGATGTTACTAATAACATTAAAACATGGGTTCTGTCCTCCTTCAGAAATCCAGGAACTTCTACATCTTTACCAGAAATCCTCCACTAAACCTGAATCTACTCTCCTTCTACAGGAGCAGTCCTACAGGATGGAAGGTGATCCACAAGTGTTGGAGGATGATCTAGAACAAAAAGGTGATGTAGCAAATGCTTCTCCCCCATTTTTGGCCAAAATAATCACATCTTTTGGAAAGTCGCAGGTTTGAATCCCCACTCATGCAGCTTTGCCATCAGCTGCGGGTGCTCAGAGGGAGCAAAATTGGCCCTGCTCTCTTCAGGTGGGTAGATGGCGCTCTCTCCCCACATCACTCCTAGGGTGATGTGGATCAGCAGCACAAGGCTGCATCTGTGAGCTGTTGTATCAGAACCGAGTCGCTGCACAGTCCTCCGAGCGTTAGCGCTGTGATGCTACTTGGAAATGCTACATCAGCAACAGTTCAAAAAGAGGCGGAGTCTGACTTCACCTGTGTCGGAGGAGGCGTGTGCTAGTCTTCACCCTCCTGGTGTGTTGGCGCATTACTTGTGATAGGGGGAGTCCTAATATCTGTTGTTAAAAATTTTATATTTAGGTAAAAAAAAAAGTTCTTATACTTATGAATAAATATCAGAAACCTGTCAAATGATTTAAATGTAACACAATCTCTTCTTCCAGCTCCACTCTCACAAATTTTGTCCAAAACATGAAAAGGAATGTGTTTTTAATGAAACTTGCTGAGAGTTTGGTTTGAAGCAGATGTGGGTTAGGGTTAGGCACATTAAATATATCACTTCAATATATTTTTAACAAATTCTACTTTTAAGAGTTGTTTTAAAAGAAAGTACTTTGCACTTTTACTGAAGTACATTTGTCACCTCAGACATTTACTTTTACTATGTTTTTATTTTTCAATTTTCAATTCAGTATACATTTTCTGTTGCTTAAATCAAACACATTTCTGAAAGCTTTCTTCACCAATCAAGTCCGTTCACCAGGAGAAACAGTACTTTCACATGAGTTCTGTGTTTGTCTACTGTATCCACAGGTTGATTCAGATTTTTGACAGTGGGAACGTAGATATACTTAAAACTCAGACTTTTGCTTTCATGTGAACACAGATCAAACCAGTCCTGTCCAGACCACCACAACCCAGAACCCCACAGCTCCCAGTGAACTGGTTCAGAACACCACAGCTCAGACTGGAGGGAATGTCATTGCACCTGTTCTACATGGAAATGTGTTTAATGGCCCAGTTCATATTCACACTGTAGCTGAATCTCAGCATGAAGGTAAATAAAAAACATCTGAATTAAGTTTGAAAAAAACCCCGCCTGTTTACTGCCTTTATCAGACACTAATTGTGAAAAGTACAAAAGGATGTCAAAGTCAAAGTCAAAGTGGTTTTTATTGTCATTTCAGCTATATACAGAGTACACAGTGAAACGAAACAACGTTCCTCCAGGGACCATGGTGCACATAAACACAGTGTAGACAGAACAATAGTGCAACAGTACAAAAGTGCAGACAGACAATACAACACAATACAGACAAAGAATAATAAATAACAAGACAGTGTGCAAATTTTGCAGTGTGCAAAAAAGACCAGGTGAGGTAGTAATTACTCTATTACACAGTGTGCAATAGAGTCCAGTGAGGTAGTAGGGTTTTTAGTGCTTTCCATTTTCTGGGGTAAGTGGGGTAGGAGTGTGTGTGCATGTACAGAAAAAACATCAGTTCAGTCTCTGCAGTTAAGGAGTCTGATGGCTTGGGGGTAGAAGCTGTTGCAGAATCTGGTCGTGCTGGACCGGATGCTGCGGTACCTTCTTCCCGAAGGCAGGAGGGAGAACAGTTCGTGTGAGGGATGGGTGGGGTCATTCACAATGCTGGTTGCTTTGCGGATGCTGCGGGTGGTGTAAATGTCCTTGATGGAGGGGAGAGAGACGCCGATGATCCTCTCAGCTGTCCTCACAATACGCTGGAGGGTCTTGCGGTCAGAGACGGTGCAGGTCCCAAACCAGGCAGTGATGCATCTCAATGGTCCCTCTATAGAAGAGTGTGAGGATGGGTGGAGGGAGACGGGCCTTTCTCAGCTTCCGGAGGAAGTAGAGACGCTGCTGGGCTTTCTTGGCTGTAGAGCTGGTGTTCAGGGTCCAGGTGAGGTTATCTGCTAAGTGGACACCAAGGAACTTGGTGCTCTTAACAATCTCCACAGAGGACCCGTCGATGTTGAGTGGAGAGTGGGTGTGTTGTGCTCTCCTGAAGTCAACAACCATTTCCTTTGTCTTGTCCACATTCAGGTGAAGGTTGTTGACTGTACACCAGTCTGTCAGCCGCTGCACCTCCTCTCTGTATGCTGACTCGTCGCCTTTGATGATGAGACCCAGCACGGTTGTATCATCGGCGAACTTGATAAAGCTGTTAGAACTGTGTTTTGATATTGTATTATTTCTATAATTTAACCACATTGGGGTTACATTTTTATTAAGATCAAAGTATATCATAATTAATCGGCAATAATAAATATATTTTATTAGATTATTATGAAGAAGCAAAGCTGAATAAATAACCGATAAATATCTGGATTTATAAATGCTGATTTGTTTATTTTCCAGTTCTGTATCGCTTCAGTAATACAAACATGAAAGTGGATTAAAGAAAGTTTAAACCATATTAGATTTAACACCCTTTTCTCTGTAAAGAGTCATTTTAATTTGTTTCCGAGGGTCCTGTGAACAAGGGTCTGACACTATGAGTCTGAGAGAGAGAGTGCAGTAGGACATGCTGTTTCTCCATCAGCAGCCGGAGTCCGAGAGGGTACAGTAGATCATGCTGCTTCTCCATCAGCAGCCGGAGTCTGAGAGAGAGAGAGAGAGAGAGAGAACAGTAGATCATGTTTCTCCTGTTTCTCCATCGGCAGCCGGAGTCTGAGAGAGCGTATAATGTGATGCTGCATAGTGATGCTTAATTGGCACAACGGATATCGGAAGAGGCATGCTCTGGCCTTTACCCTCCTAGTGATACAGGGAGTCCTAATGAGTGGGTGTATATAAATATAAATTAAAGAATAATATGCTCTGACAAAAAATAAAAATCACACGATACAGAACAGACCCTGCGTATTTAAACTGTTTTAACATCATATTTAGTTAAGTAATAATAATGAATTGTGCTCAGTTCAGTGTTTTTGTGTTTGAATTTTCTGATGTTGTTTATTATTCTGTACTGCTGTGCTCTCTCTCAGGTGGAGCAGGTGGAGGACAGGTAATGAGTGAGAGTTCAGCAGCCTCTTATACTGCACTGACTGCAGGTAAACTCATTAAATCATCTCTGATATTCTGTGTTAATACATGAACATTACTAGATGTTCAATAGCAAGCTCAGTCATTGGGTTTGTGAAAAGGTTTAATTTTCATGATACTTCCATGTTTATGTAAGATACAGTGGCTTGCAGGAGTGAAAGGTGGCTCTATGAAGATTTAATATAGGTGGGGGGTAATACTTTTACACATCACACTTTTCAGATTTGTATTTGATTACATTTTGTAACTCTATGTATAATTTTCGTTCCAATTATGTGCTATTTTGTGTTTGTATATCACTTAAAATCATAAAATACGCTTAAGTTTGTAGTTGTAAGGTGACAAAATGAGAAAAAAGTTCAAGGGGTATGAATACTGCAAGCCACTGTATCCTGCACAGTGCCACATGCAGACTGATTGAGGGAAGTGGCCCATTCAGGTTTACACTTAAAACATAGTTTTGCAATTGAAAATCTTTTAGTGGAAGTGGGTTGCACACTTTACAATTGATTAAGGACACAAGCTCCTGAATTACACAATCTTTATCCAAGTAAAACAGTCAAGTAAAGTGAGCTAGGGTTATTTTGACAATTTTACTGCAACAGTAAAATCTATTGAAAAAGAGTTTAGTATTATGGTATTGTATTTATTGCACAAGCCACATGGTTTTGAAGTTTTTTTTTCAATTCATGATGAACAGATTGAGTGTGCATTAGGATTTGATTTTTTTTGGGTAGTTTAATGAACTTTACTTTACACAATGTGCCATTACACAAAAAAGTATTAAATAACATGTCTATATTGATATTCAGGTGGATGTATTCAAAATTTGAGCAACTCAGTGGTTTTTAAACCACTCCTCCGGAAACCTAAGACAGTGATTTTACATTTGAATCTCTGTTCATCCCATTGTCTCTTTAATAATGTTAAATAAAGACTCATTAAAAAGCCCCCTTTCTCTTCTCTATCAAAAGATGAACCGCCTTGGATCAAGTTGAAGTCCACTCTAAAGTTAAACTACGAGCGTTTACTAATTGGAAGTTCACGGACTGGTCATCAGGAGTTCCTGGAAGATATCTACACTGATCTTGTTATAGTGCAGAATAAAAGTGGAGGAGTCATTAATGAGCATGAAGTGATGCAATTAGAGATGTCTCCCAATACACCTGGCAGTGAGGAAGAGTGTATAAAATGCAGTGACATTTTTAAAGTCCAGCCGGGTACAGATCGACGGAACAGAAAAGTGATGACAATGGGAATTGCAGGAGTCGGAAAAACTGTGTCCGTCAACAAATTCATACTGGACTGGGCAGAAGGAAAGCAAAACCAGGACATTCAGTACATTTTCCCTCTACCCTTCCGTGAACTGAATCTGAAGAAAGAGAAGGAATTCAGTTTGATTAAACTACTGAATAACTGCTTTTTCTCCTCAAAACCTGCACTGAAATCTCTTCCAGATGAGGACGGTAAAGTGCTGTTTATTTTTGATGGGCTGGATGAGTATCGTTACCCACTGGAGTTTGAAGATGGAGAGGAAGTGAACGATGTGAATGAGAAGAGTACAGTGGGTTCACTGATCACAAATCTCATCAACAAAAATTTGCTTTGCTTTGCTCTAGTCTGGGTAACTTGCCGACCAGCAGCAGCCCATCTGATTCCCCAGCAATACATCGATTTGACAACAGAAGTACGAGGATTTAATGATGAACAGAAGGAGGAGTACTTCACCAAATACTGTAAAACAGAGGATGTAGCAGAGAAAATAATTTCACACATAAAGAAGTTAAAGAGTCTCCACATCATGTGTCAAATCCCAGTCTTCTGCTGGATCTCTGCCACTGTGCTTCAGCCACTGATGGATAAAGAGAGTTATGAGAACATCCCTAAAACCCTGACAGAAATGTACATGAGCTTCCTACTGCAGCAGAAAAACCTGATGAAGGAGAAATACAGTAAGAAGACTGACACTGACCCTGAGCGCATCATTCTGAAGCTCGGTAAACTGGCCTTCAGTAATCTTGAGAGTGGAGAGCTGAACTTCTATAAGAATACTCTTAAGAAATGTGGGATTGATGTGACTGATGGTACAGTGTTCGCAGGAGTGTGTACACAGATTTTCAGACAGCAGAAGGGAATTTCTGAGAGAGACATTTTCAGCTTTGTGCATCTGAGTGTTCAGGAAAGCCTTGCAGCTGTATATGTGCATCACTCACACTGCAATAAGAAGAAGAATGTGTTCAAAAAGAGGACTTTCTGGAAAAAACTTGGGTGGAAGCATAACACAGTAACAGATTTCCTTAAGAGTGCAGTGGACAGAGCTTTGCAGAGTGAAAATGGACACCTGGACCTTTTCCTCCGCTTCCTCCTCGGCCTCTCAGTGGAGGACAGTCAGGAGGTCCTGACCGAACTTCTGCCAAGCCTGAAGATCAAAGCAGAGAACGTTAGCAACACAGCTATCTACATTAAGGAGAAACTAAAAAAGGAAATGCAGTCTGACAGAAGCCTGAATCTCCTCCACTGCCTGAGTGAACTGAAGGACAACTCACTCACTGCTGAAATCCAGAACTTCCTGAACTCAGGAACTATCTCAAAACAGAAACTCACATCCACACAGTGGTCAGCTCTGGTCTTTGTGCTGATGATGTCAGAGGAGACTCAGGAGAAGTTTGATCTGAAGAAATACAAAGCATCAGAAGACGGACTGAGGAGATTACTGCCTGTGGTGAAAATCACACAGCGAGCTCTGTAAGTAATATTTTCATTAATAATATTTTTTAGTTTAGCATAATAATATCCTAATAGTTAGTGTGAGCGCTCTAAGAGTAGAGATATACCTGCTGTTATCTATGTGATTGTGTATGTGTCATGTTGGGTACAGAATACTGACACTCGCAGATACGGCTAAAATGGTTGTTTATTAAAGATGAACACAATAAAGGAGTAGTCGTATGAAAAATAAGTAGAGCACCGGCAAACAGTAGCCACATAGACAAAACCATACCATAAACGGGAGACAGTTCAGAGTTCATACACAAGAGAAGCCAGCAGTAGAGATAATCCAAAAGGGAAGAAACAATAAACAGTCCAGATCATACACAGTAAATCCACAATCAGAGGCACAGGCAAAAATCTGCTTCGAGAAAACAAAAGCAAGGTCATAAACGAGAAAAACAACAATCAGAGAGAGAAACGCTTTGTAAAGTGGATAAACCAAACAATACACGGAACAGATGTGTGCGTGGAGTGTCCTTTTATACAGCAGGTAATCAGTATTCAGGGCTTCCTGGAGGAAGCAGGTGAGGTGTCACGTGAGTGTGTGTGTGTGTGATGTCAGCAGGTGGTGCGTTCTGGGTAGTGTAGTTGTCTGACTGAAAACCTCCGTTAGAGCTGTGTGTGGGAGAAACAGGAGTGTCTACAGCACCAGATGTGACAGTATGCGTGAAGCCTGACCTAATAATCCTACATCAGTTTTGAGTGTTGGTTGTGGATGGTCTCAAGAACAGAAGTTTCAGTCAGGTGTTTTCCATCAGGCATTGAAAGTACCTGTAGATGTAAACAGAACCATAACAAGCAGCAATTAAGCATATTAAGGACTTTTGAAGTTGACAGTTAATGGTGTTTTTGCAACATGGTGAAGTTCATGAAATGTTCAAAGAAGTCTAAAGAGGAGCTAATTGCTCTTCATAAGCAACAATATGGATACAAAAAAAGATCTATATAATAAGATACATATAAAAATTAATTTGAAAAGAAATTAAATATTTAAAGAGACACAATTGGAAACATAATTCACAACTTTAAAGTAAAAGGCACAGTGAAAACACTACCTGGGTGAGGCAGAAAGAGTATGCTGTCGGTGACTACTGTCCGGTACCTGAAACAAAAGGTCGAAACAATCCTGGCTGACAGCTAGGGAACTGTGAAAAAAAGACTTGTCAGAGGGACGTAATTAGGTTTTGGCCTAGAAAATATGGTACACACTGTGAGATGAAGGCCCCCATGCCAGAACTCCCAGGTGCACCACACATAAGAGCATAAAAAGTCCTTGTGGATAAACTACAAAGGGTTAGGTATACTTTTCTCTTCTGTTTGGGCATACTGGAGTTGACTCTTTCACTTCCTCTCCATGGGGATGCTCCAGGGAGTTCTGGCATGGAGGCCTTTATCTGGCCTACTCTCTTAACTTTTTTGAACATTCACTGAACTTCACCATGTTGCAAAGACACCATTAACTGTCAAGATGAAGCTGAGTATCTATGTCCTTTTAAATCTGCTTAATTGCTGCTTGTTTTCGATCTGTTCACATCTACAGGTGGTTTTAATGCCTGATTGAAAACACCTGACTCAAACTTCTTTTCTTGAGAGTGGAAAAAGAGGTTGAATCATTTTGCAATTAACATGCATTTGTCTGGTATTCAAGTCAGTATTTGATCTGATTGTAAACAATATTTAAAGATAAATGTTAAACTTGCTAAAACACTTTACTGCAGTGGGGGTTGAATTCTTTTGAACACAACTGTATTTTGAACTGATATGCTTAAAATAGAGTTACAAAGAAATTACAAAGTCAATTCAATCACATGAGTACTCTGTCCTGAGTACTGTATCTTATCTGTTCATGAAGCAATAATATGACTTTAGAAATATTTAATATTAATATTAATAGTGTTTCTCTCAAATATGTACAAAAGAAATATTGGATGAACTTAAGAACTCTATTGAATATAAGAAACAAATAATATTATTGCATTGTCTCATTAAATATAAATTATTATTCATTGTATTGCATGATTATTACCAATACAATATTATAAATATTAAAATGCTGTTATTTGCTTAGTACATGTCCTTGGGTATAGTGGGTTATTCAGGGAGTTCAAAAGTGCCACAGCATGTCTAGGTTTTTATGAATGTTTATCATATAAAGGTTGTTGGTTTCTAAGACTAAATGTGAAATAAGTGACTACACAATTGATTTGTAGTTATATTGAACTATAATGAACTATAATTGACTGTATTTGCATCGGATAAATGTTTCTAATTTTATTATGTTTTACCGTGTACATTAAGGGAAAATATATTTTGGTGATTCTGAAAGCTAATTATAATATTAAATATTAAGGCTGGATTGCTGCTGTCTCAGTAAGAACATCTGTGAAACACTGGCATCAGTACTCATCTCAGATTCAGCACTGATAGAACTGGACCTCAGCAACAATGACCTGCAGGATTCAGGAGTGGAGCTGCTCTCTGCTGGACTGAGGAGTTCACACTGTAAACTGCAGATTCTCAGGTCAGTCTTATGGAATGTATTTATACTAAATTATATGAACGAGTTATGAAGTTTAACCCTGTTAATATTAATAAGTGCAGGGGAATAAAGTTACTGAATGATGAATCTGAATTATTCATTAGCTGATGTGGCCTGATATGTGGGAGCACCACCTTCAGTAGGCATCATCCTTCATAAAGCAATGCAAAATAAAAACTAGGTAATGGGGTATTATCGGTTTGATGATGTCGATGATGCAGATAGTTAAACAGGAAGAAATGGATAACTGCAGTTTGTACACTCAGGTGCACTTAGAGCTATACAGATAACACATTATAATGAAGTCCCATAGTCCACACCAAATTATTTAGTGTTAATCAACACTGTGAGTGAAAAATGTAACCCTTGTTGTTGTGTTCATGTTAACCCTGACAGTGCTCATGTACAGGATAAACTTCTTAATTGCTGATTTTAACACATGCAGGAATTATACTAAAGTTTGTTTTATGATAGTTTCTACACTACTACAAAAGTAAAAAGTAGAACATAACAGTGTTAGTAGTAGTAGTATTAGAAATGAGCTGACTGGCAATATAGTGAAATAATTACTAAATTATTACCTGCCATTTTCTTATTAAAAAGATGAAAGATTTTGATAACTAAATGAATGAGCTTATGTTCAGTGCTTGTTACAGTTCTGCCGGTGCTAAAGGTAAATACTGTAAAACCTGCACTGAAATCAAAACTCAAAAATCTGCATGTAATACACAATCCAACAAGCATCATCCCCCACAGAGTCCTGTATCCTGTCTGTTCATGAAGCATTAGTATGACTGAATTTTAGTTCATCTTTTATTTAATATACTGTTTACTCTAGCCCCTTATGGTAAAATATTCTGAAAGCTAATTATAATATTAAATGTTAAGGTTGGATTGCTGCAGTCTTAGTAAAAACATCTGTGAAACACTGGCATCAGTACTCATCTCAGATTCAGCACTGATAGAACTGGACCTAAGCAACAATGACCTGCAGGATTCAGGAGTGGAGCTGCTCTCTGCTGGACTGAAGAGTTCACACTGTAAACTGCAGATTCTCAGGTCAGTCTTATGTAATTCCATATCTGAGAACTGAATTATATGAATATATGTCAATTTAAACTTGTTAACATTAATCAGTGTAGAAAGCTGAAGTCACTGAATGATCAAACAAAAATATGAGCTGATTTGGTCTAATATGTGGAAGCACCACCTTCAGTAGACAGCTGCGTTCATAAAGCATTCTAACTAAAAACAAAGTAACAAAGTTTTCTTGGTTGATTTTGTTGATTATAATGACAGTGATCAAGTGGGCAAATAAAAACCAAAGCAACTTAGCTATAGCATTTCATGCAAGCATTTGGCTTGCATTAAGCATTTTTTTCAGTTCACATTTACAAATATGTAGCCTTTAAACATTGCTCACACACCACTCAAGAAAATTCTAAATATTACTTACTTTTAAATGTACACACACCATGTAGTGTTTCTCCAGCTACTGTGGAATTGTCTCTGTCCCTATCAGCAATATTTGTTGCAAATTATTTTTTCCATTAAGGGCTGCATATTCTTCATCAGTAACTGCTGCAATCACATATAACCTATATGCTTTAGTTCTGGAACTGCATTCTTCAAATCCAACCAAAGACATTCAGTAAGATTTAATTCTGGTGTCTGAGAAAGCCACGTCTTGATATTTCAGCATCTTTTTTCAACTAGGCTTTGGTTGTATTTCTGGTGTGGTTGGGATCAATGTTTTGCTGGAAAATCTGTTGATTACCAAGGTTTAATTTGTGACCAGAACGCATCATGTTCCTCTTTAAAATGGCCTGGTATTTCTGTCTTTTTAATGCAGTGAACATTTTATAGGTGCCACTAAAGCAGTTATTCCAGCCTTCATTATGCCATCCTGTAGCTGTTATGTACTAACAAAAGGGATTTTCTTAGTTCTCCTGAATAAATTGCTAATGCCCCTAATTAAATTTTGGGCTTTCCTATACAGCCAGGCAGATTTGCAACTATTCCTTATACCACTCCTGATGATGTCTCTTGATTATGTTTTTTGGGCCCTACCTTATACCACTCTAGGCACCTCACATGATGCTCATTGCTATCTATTTCCCTACAACCAGTGTACATGTATTATGTAAACATCTATTTTGAATCTCTATATGAGGAAAGACCAATAGTTTAAAAGGGCACTGTATTTCACAATATAATTCTGATTCATTCAGATATTCCTCATTGATGTTTCTTATTGTTTTTCAGACTAGCTTTATGTAATCTTGAAGTAAAGACATGTGAAACTCTGGGAACAGATTTAAAACTGGAAAACTCCTCCCTGAAAGAGCTGGACCTTAGTAAAAATCACCTGAAGGATTTGGGAGTGGAGCTGCTCTCTGCTGGACTGAAGAGTTCACACTGTAAACTGCAGATCCTCAGGTCAGTGTCTCTGTCACTTCATTCTAGATTTTTAATGTAAGACTGATAATGTAACATGTTAAAACTAAAAACAATGTTCAGAGGTCTGTTTGCCACTTCTAAAACAGAACAATGTGTATTAAAATTCTAAGAGAGTTCTAGAATCTCCTGAAGGAGAGATACTTGATCAAGTGAATTTTCAATGGCTCTTGCCTGATTTGATTTTTGAGAATTACTTTGAACTACAGATGGTTGTAATGAAATTCAGCATGTAGAACTATAAACAGTTCTGTATACATTATATATAAATATAGATTTTTTTATTAGACTGTTAGAAGTAGAAAAATGCATTATTTTAATACTCAAACCACATTCATAGCATATTATAAGCATGGCTTATAAAATGCATAACACATTGTAACCATGTTTATCATGTTATTTCTTCTGTCAGTACAAAATTGCCAGCTTGTTTATACTAGGCTTACTACTAAAACCGCTAACTTATGAACACACACTGAATCCTGCTATAGTTACTTTAATCACTCATGAATTATATTCTTCTTTATTCTGATGGTATGTCATATAATGTTTTAAGGGTTGCATTTTGATATTTTAACATACCTATAAGATGTAACAAGTTGTATTTGCAAGGTAAGTAGGAAAATCAAACCACAAAGTTTAACACTTTATTTACATAGTCCAATTTTAGCCAGTTTGGACCAATTCATCTGAAGACTACAACAGCATATTGGTTTCCTTTATAAAGTTTACTGTTCATGCATTTTAATGCATGCATTTTGTTTTTGTTAACAGAACATGACTGGTTATTTCCAATTCATTAAACCTTAAAGATTATATTGTAGGGTAATTTACCACAGCATGACTTAGATAAAACTCGGATGTGAGAAATCTCAGAACATGAAATGATGACCAATGAGTCAGAGCTTAGAATTTAAAATATATTAAAGTTTACTTGAAAAATAGTTTCAGCATTACAGATATATAAAAGGAACAAAAAATAATAGATATATATTAGAAAAGAGTAAAAGTACATCAACGAATACAATCTCGATAGATTGTATTCGACAACACATTCGCAACCCAGAGAGAGAAAGAAAGAGAGAGAGAGAGAGAGAGAGAGAGAGAAAGAAAGAGAAAGAAACTAAAGCCAGTTGAGGAACAGAGAGAACTCCTCAGACTTCATCCAAGCAGTTATACATTTTGCAAATGACATGTGATTGGACAGAACTTATCATATGATTACGTCAGCAGAGTCCAGTAAACAGTTTGTTGTCCAGTTCCAATGACGTGATCCGCTCCAGCCTGTCTGAGCAACAGGTTCTTATCATGATGTTGTTCAGCACTGTGTCCTTCATGAACACAGCAGACAGTCCTTAAGTGTCCTAAAGTCTGTGAGAAGAGGAAACAGAGGAAAAGAGTGGATGGAAAGATCTTCTGGCCTGTGTGTGACTTTACGCCGTGTAGAACAGGCATGCGCTGGCTATCTGAGGAGAGGTTCCCAGCACTTCACTCAGAGAGCTTGTTGTCTCCTAGTTCATATACACTGGTCCCAGAACAGCAGTGAAGCTTCTCTGACACTCAGGGTCACGTTCTCCTCACAGCTCTCACTGTTGATGAAAACACTCTGACCTTCCTGATTCCTGAAAAAGTAAAAACAACCTCCAAAGCCTTGTGTCATTGTGACACAGTTAAAAAGAGAGCAAAGATCATAAGGTTATTAAGTGAATTATAAAGTGAACAGTAAAAATAATAACTGTTAATATAAATGTATAAAACATTTAAGAATAAGAGTGTGAAGGTGTGGTTATCTCCAATCACACCCTTCAATATAAAGAAAGATCAGAAGTTTAGAAAGCCACTGTATTTAACAATTTAGTTTTGATTCATTCAGATATTCCTCATTGAGTTTATAATGAAATCTGTTGTGTTTCTTCTTGTTTTTTAGGCTAGCTTCATGTGATCTTGGAGTAAAGGTGTGTGAAAGTCTGGAATCAGTTTTAAAGCTGGAAAACTCCTCCTTGAAAGAGCTGGACCTCAGTAACAATAACCTGCAGAATTCAGGAGTGGAGCTGCTCTCAGTTGGACTAAATAGTTCACATTGTAAACTGCAGATTCTCAGGCTAGTCAGATCATTTTCAAATGATAAGTATGAAGAAATTATGATTTAGAATTTTACCAATATATTTCACACCAACTCAAGCTTCTAGTGAAGGTCAGTGTACACCAACTTATTCAAATTGAACTCGGTTGACTTTAGGATCTAATATTTTTTTTACATATGTGCACAATAATCCAAATCTTTTGGAAAAGGGAATTTATATAATTGCAAATGCTCTTATTTAGTTTTGCTGAACATGTACAATGTAGGGAAGAATAGTCTGTGGAACATAATGCCTAGAATTACACTAACTAGACTATTCATATGTTCACTAGAGAAGCGCAGTGGCCGGGAGGTAACATAAGCCTTTAGGATTAAGTGCAGGTAGGAGTGTGCTCTGCCATTAGCTTGTAGGTAATCATAAGGGCTTTGAATTTAATGCAAGCAGCAACTGGTAGCCAGGTGAGCTCAGTGAGCAGTGGGATAACGTGCCTGTTTTGGCTGGTCAAAGACCAGGTGCGCTGCTGTGTTCTTGACCGTCTGTAGTGGTTTCATATCACAGACCATTAGTAGGCTTTACGGTTACAAAGATAACTTATATTAACTCCTCACACACTGCAGAGTGCCAGGGTTTTAAAGTACTAACTATAATATGCTAGAACAAATAAACTATCAATTGACTTGGTACACTAGACTTCTGAGGTCATTTGCTGACACTAACACTAACACAGTTCCCCACATTACATACAGAAATGCAAACTGAACATCCTGTGATTCTTTTTCTAATACACTGCACCAAACACATGTATCAAAAATCCAGGTAAAACATGAGAATTCTTCTTAATAATCTTTAGAAATCTAGAGACAGAAAGAGGAGAAAAAAGGGAGAAGGAATCAGCATGGATAATACAACTTTGCATGTGAGCAGCCCACTGACATTTAAATATAGATGAGAATTAATGATGAACACTATTCTGGCTTCTGTTTATTATTATTGTGTTTCACTTTAGATGTATATAGATATGTGCTTCACCTGCTGCAATACTCTATATTCCTTTATCCGGCTGAGAAGTTATTTTTTTATCATAGAGGTGGAAGGCTGATCGCAAATCTACTCAAATATGCAATAAAGAGTAACAATATGCTAAGACATTTTTACATTAATAGCTAAAATATGTTGCTCTGTAATAATAAAATATACCAGCCCTGCTTAACATTATTTTAATAAGATGCAAATATCAACAGAATGTTGATATATGTCCATATTTTGATTAAATTATTTTTAAACATTTATTGAAATAGCAAAAAATGGATATTCTTAATAGTTTTAGCATTTTTGACAACACATGGATGGCACTAATCAGTGATTAGTCACCATATTTTATTTTTCTGTGATAAATTATAAAAAAATATATGCGTTAATATGATATAGATGGAGAGTTAGATTAGACCACTGTGAATCACAAGTATTAACTGTAATATTATATTTCTTAATTGATGAAGGCTCTCACATATAAAAATAGATTATAATAAAAAAGCAAATAACCACTTCTTTATCTTACACTTTCACAAAGGTTATGGATTTACTGTATAACTAAAAAAATTACAATATTTTGCTTTCCTCACTTTGTAGATTAGCTTCATGTGTTCTTGACGTAAAGATATGTGAAACTCTGGGATCAGTTTTAAAGCTGGAAAACTCCTCCCTGATAGAGCTGGATCTCAGTAACAATGACCTGCAGGATTCAGGAGTGGAGCTGCTCTCTGCTGGACTAAAGAGTTCACACTGTAAAATGCAGATTCTCAGGTCAGTTAGATGATTTTAAATTGATAAATGTGAACATATGATGATTCAGAGTTTTGCTGAGACATTTATTTTTCAAAACACACCAAAATTAAGCTTTAAATGAAGGTCGGAGTGCACAAACCAATTAAAAGAGAACTCTGTTGTCTTTTTTCATATTTGTACACAATAATCAGAGGCTTTTGGAAAAGGTATTTATGTAATCGCAAATGCTTCCATTTAACTTTAATGAACATGTACAATATAGGGAAGAATATTCTGTAGAAATTCTTGCCTAGAATTACTGGGGTAATTTGCATATCTCTATTCAATTGCTTCCTACCAATATTATTATGATTTATTATTAATATGATTCTAAAAACTATTTCAAAAAACTAATTCGCTGTAGTTGCTGCTTAACAATGTAGTAATTGCCTGATTAACTACAAGCAGCTAGATTTATAGACATTATTGTAATGTGTCTTTGAACTGAAAAGTGTCATTGATTTTTAAGATCTTTATAAAAAAAATCTTTTAAACTACAGAAGTTTCAACACACTCTCACTATTCCTCCTGCGCCTATCTACTATCAATCTCCCATCTCTCTGATTTAATTTTCCAGAATGCAGATTACACATTACATGATACCCCAGACCACAAACTATAAACACCCCTTCAGCACAATCCTTGCCAAGTATTTTCTGTGGTTCTGTCCATTGACTAGAAAATTGTTTTTTCTATCTGTAAATCTTTTTAACTGTGTATGACCTTTTCCCTAATACTATTATGATGTTTGCCTTGTTTTGAGTTCGAGTTTTGACCTAGGACTCTCTTTCTATCCTTGGTATGCTTGCTGCCTTATGTTTGTGCATTTTGGTTTTGAGCCTGTCTTTTGTTGACCATTTCTTGTTCAGTGTTAGTTGTGTTGTGTGGTCTGTTTAATATATAAGTAGATCAGTTGCCACTGTCACTCTTTCTCCCTATGTTAATAACTTACTCTAATTTCCTCTATCTCTAGATTATCTGGTTGTATGATCACAGAAAAGGGCTGTTCTTCTCTGGCTTCAGCTCTGATTTCAAACCCCTGCCACCTGAAAGAGCTGGATCTGACCTACAACCACCCAGGAGAGTCAGGAGAGAAGCTGCTTTCTGCCAGACTGGAGGATACACAGTGCAAACTGGAGACACTCAGGTATTAAAAACATATATTTGTGTGAGTGATTGAAGGGGAGAGAAGTTGGGTATCTCAGTATCTCAATCTCAGTTTACTGTCTGGTTAAAAAAGTTAACTTGATATTATTGATGAGCTATAAGCAAGTTAAACGTCGCAATTTTCCCAATTCTGAAGTAACCAGTGTCACATCTAATGCCAAAGCCGCTGCTGTTCTACGATTGTAAAAATCGTGATCAACTACAGGCAGATTCAAAACCAAAATGCAAAAATAAAAATAAATATACCAAGGAGGGTGAGACAGTCCAGGTCAATAACCCGGCATGGCAGTATTAGAGGGCAATGCAAAATCGTAAAAGATACAAACCAGATTCCAAAAAAGTTGGGACACTAAACAAATTGTGAATAAAAACTGAATGCAATGATGTGGAGATGGCAAATGTCAATATTTTATTCATAATAGAACACAAATCACAGATCAAAAGTTTAAACTGAGAGAATGTATCAATTTAAGGAAAACATATGTTGTTTCAAAATTTCATGGCCTCAACAAATCCCCAAAAAGTTGGGACAAGGCCATTTCCACCACTTTGTGGCATCCCCCCTTCTTCTTACAACACTCAACAGACATCTGGGGACAGAGGAGACCAGTTTCTCAAGTTTAGAAATAGAAATGCTCTCCCATTCTTGTATAATACAGGCCTCTAACTGTTCAATCGTCTTGGGCCTTCTTTGTCGCACCTTCCTCTTTATGATACGCCAAATGTTCTCTATAGGTGAAAGATCTAGACTGCAGGCTGGCCATTTCAGTACACGGAACCTTCTTCTACGTAGCCATGATGTTGTGATTGCTGCAGAATGTGGTCTGGTCTGCAGGGTCTTCCCTTAAAGAGATGAAGTCTAGATGGGAGCATATGTTGTTCTAGAACCTGAACATAGATCTCTGCATTAATGGTGCCTTTCCAGACATGCAAGCTGCCCAAGCCACAAGCACTCATGCAACCCCATACCATCAGTGATGCAGCTTCTGAACGGAGCGTTGACAACAACTTGGGTTATCCTTGTCCTATCTGTTCCGGATGACATGACATCCCAGTGTTCCATAAAGAACTTCAAATCGTGACTCATCTGACCACAGTCTTTCATTTTGCCACACTCCTTTTTAAATGACCCCTGGCCCATTGAAAACGTCTGAGCTACCACTTTGCACTGTAGAGTTTCAGCTGGCAACGGCGGATGGCACGGTGGATTGTGTTCACTGACAATGCTTTCTGGAAGTATTCCTGAGCCCATTCTGTTATTTCCTTGACAGTGGCGTTCCTGTTTGAGGTGCAGTGACATTTAAGGGCGGAACAATGGTGGAATTGGTGACCCTCTTACCATCTTGGCTTCTGAGAGACACTGACACACTGAGAAGCTCTTTTTATACCCTGTTGTCAATTGACCTAATTAGTGTTAATTGGTCTTCCAGCTGTTTATCTGCTCAATTTCCTTTTTCCAGCCACTTATTGCTATTTGTCCCAACCTTTTGGGGGATTTGTTGACACTGTGAACTTTTTATTCAACATATTTTTCCTTTAAAATGTTACATTTACTCAGATTAAACTTTTGATCTGTCATCTATGTTCTATTGTAAATAAAATATTGACATTTGCCATCTCCACATCATTGCATTCGGATTTTATTCACAATTTGTTTAGTGTCCCAACTTTTTTGGAATCCGGTTTGTATATGAAAAACGGTCATACACAGAATCATAATAGGTACAAACTTTACATTTAAAAAAATCTCACACTGCATTTGTCTGTTTGTTTAGGGTGGAAAATGGAGGGAAGATAAGGATTAAACCTGGATTAAAGAAATGTAAGTTCTTTCTCACACACACTCAGTGCAGTGTGTGTAATTTCTCTCTCTCTCTCTGTATCAGTGCAGTGTGTGTTATGTGTGTGTAGTGTGTGTGTAATGTGTGTATGATGTGTGTTCTTGTTTTTTAGACGGCTGTTATTTCACACTGGATCCAAACACAGCACACCGTTATCTCTCTCTGAGTGAGGAGAAAAGAACAGTGGAGTATAGGTGGAGACTGGAGCGGCAGTCATATCGTGATCATCCAGAGAGATTTGATGAGTGGGAGGAGGTTCTGAGTAGAGAGGGAGTTACTGGGCGCTGTTACTGGGAGGCTGAGTGGAGCGGAGGTGGAGCTGAAGTAGCTTTGAGTTATAAAACCATCAGGAGGAAAAGAGGGATTTCAGACTGTCGGTTTGGATGGAATATAAACTCCTCGAGTTTGAGCTGCTCTAATAACAGATATACTGTCTATCACAATAATAACACAACTGATCTCCCCCCTCCTCCCTCCGGCTGTAGGAGAGTAGGAGTGTATGTGGACTGTCCCTCCGGCACTCTGTCCTTCTACAGAGTCTCCTCTGATACACACTCACACACACAAACCCCCTCACACACACCCTCACACACTCTCACACACTTACACACATTCTACACCACCTTCACTCAGCCCCTCTATGCAGGGATTAGGGTTGATTTTCACTCCTCCGTGACTCTGTGTAAGATAGAATAACTGTGTGTGTGTGTGTGTGTGTGTGCGTGTGTGAGTGCGTGCGTGTGTGCGTAAGGAAGAATGTGTGTAGAAATAAAAATATGTATATATTTCATAAACTGTATATCACAAAAGTGAGTACACCCCTCACATTTCTGCAGATATTGAAGTATATCTTTTCATGGGACAAAATTTAATTTTACACAATAAAAAGTAGTCTGTGTGCAGATTATATAACAGTGTAAATTTATTCTTCCCTCAAAATAACTCAATATACAGCCATTAATGTCTGAACCACCGGCAACAAAAGTGAGTACACCCCTCAAAAGTTCCTAAAGTGTCAATATTTTGTTTGGCCGCCATTATTTTCCAGAACTGCCTTAACGCACTTGGGCATGGAGTTTAGCAGAGCTTCACAGGTTCCACTGGAATGCTTTTCCACTCCTCCATGATGACATCATGGAGCTGGGGGATATTCCAGACTTTGCTCTACTTCACCTTCTGCTTGAGGATGCCCCAAATATGTTTTATTGGGCCAGTCCATCACCTTTACCCTCAGCCTCTTCAATGAAGCAGTGGTCGTCTTAGAGCTGTGTTTGGGGTCGTTATCATGCTGGAACTCTGGAGTTCATGTGTCTCTCAATGAAATGTACAGTAACTCCCCAACACCTACTGCACTCATGGACCCCCAGACCATGGCACTCCTACCACTATGCTTCACTGTACGCATGACACACTTATCTATGTACTAATCTGTACTCCTCATCTGAACCAAACAAATTATTATTGGTCTCATCAGACCATAAGTTTTCATGGTTTCAGTAATCCATGTCCTTTGTTGACATGTTTTCAGCAAACTGTTTGTGGGCTTGTGTACAGACTTCAGAAGAGGCTACCTTCTGGGGTGACAGCCATGCTGACCATTTTGATGTAGTGTGTGAGCACTGATAGGCTGACCCCGACCTCTTCAATCTCTGCAGCAATGATGATAGCATCTTTTCAAAGACAGTATTTTGACGTAACACTGAGCACGTGCGCTCAGCTTTATTAGACGGACAATGCGAGATCTGTTCTGAGTGGACCCTGCTCTTTTGAAACACTGGATGATCTTGGCAATCATCCAGCAATCTTCTTGTGGTCTAAGACCCTCAGAGAGTTTTTTGCCATGAGGTGCCATGTTGAAACTTTCAGTGACCAGCATGAGAGAGTGTGAGAGCTGTACTACAAAGTTGAACACACCTGCTCCTTATGCACACCTGAGACCTAGTAACACTAACGGGTCACATGACATTTTGGAGGGAAAATGACAAGCAGTGCTCAATTTAAACATTTAGTAGTTTAGTCTCTTAAGGGTTTATTCACTTATATTGCCGGTGGTTTAGATGTTAATGGCTGTATATTTAGTTATTTTGTTATTTTGAGGGAAGAATAAATTTACACTGTTATATAAGCTGCACACAGACTACTTTTCATTGTCTGTCATTTAGTCAGTGTTTTCCTATAAAAGATTTACTTTTTTTAATATCTGCAGAAATGTGAGGGGTGTTCTCACTTTCATATATGATTTAACCTTTATGTTAATTACTGTTATCTTTATTCACTACCGTTATCACTTATTCTGTACTTATTGTTAATTGTTGTTGTAGATAGATTCATAATAATACAGCTGATTGTCCTGAAAGTGAGGATGCTTGTCTTCCAACATGAACCTTAATTGGATATTTTTGTATGAGGGAAAAAATACATTTATGGATTTTGAGTTTACACGCCCATGTTTGGATTTCCATAGGTTTTGGGTTTCTTCACAGCATACAACTTTCTCTATAGTTCTCTATAGTTTCCATGTTTATCTCACATAGGTATCAGTTTTTTTACATCCAGTTTTAATATGGTATTAAACAATTCATTTAAAGGTGCCTTAGGATTTAATAGAACCATTCAAATGATGCTTATAATTAAAGTAATCTAATTTATATATGACTGCGTTCATTTTATGAGCTGTAAAATTGACCATATTTGCTTATTCATCCAATCATCCATTAATATAGATGTTCTCCTCCTAGTCATTTTAATGACATCACAAACACAATGTGTGTTTAGGGTTGTGTTCAGATGAGGGAACAGAAAATTGTAAAACTTATTGATGTACATAAACTCTGAACTCTGATAAAAATGCAGCACTTCTGAAATGTGACCACCAGGGGGCGGCACTGGTCTTAAAAAGACCATTAGAACACAGAACAGTGAGCTTTATACAGAAATCAAGAATTATTTACTCTACTGGAAACAACAAAACAAACAAATATATATGACAACGAAAACAATGGAATGGTAATTCATTATATCATTATAATGTGTATATTATATTATATGTTTTTTCTCTCTGTAAAGCTGCTTTGTGACAACTGTTGTAAAAAGCGCTATAAAAATAAAATTGAATTGAAAAAATTTATTTATTATTATAATATTTTGTACTGTATTTGCTCTGACACTCGTCTGTTTTATTCCAGCCTCAAGCAAGTTAGTATTTGTATTAATTATATTTTATAAATGATGTTTACATTTTTCTGGGAACATTTCTTCAGTTGTGTGAATTGTTTTATCCCAATAAGTCCCCGTCTTTTACAAACAAGGATTTCTCCTCAAAATTTTATGTTGAACATTTTTTCTGAAAGTGTGTTATGACCCAGCTCCTTCCAGGATCGCAACATTAAGAAAGTGAGGACAACCAACTCGTAATGATCATAAAACACTTTATTATTTATTATCAAAAATAGAAAAAGTTCAAAAATGTCTAGGGCATAAATATAGAAAATCTATGTTTAACATAGAAAATCCAGGACTCCTAGAAGAGAGACAAGAGCAAACAAATGTAAGGAATGGTGGTGAAAAATGAAAGGGACAAAGGGTTAGGGAGGAGAGAGACAGTGGTTAAAAGTACAGAGCATAGAGGGCACAGGTGGATGGGGGCCAGAGGGCAGAAGATGGGTGAGGCGGGTACGAAGGGACAATGGGACAGGAGTGATAAGGACATCGGCATGAAGGGACAGAGGGTTGGGAAAGAAAGAGGGACAGTGGATAAAAGTAGAGAGAATAGGGGGACAGGTGGATGGGTGCCGGGGACAGGAGTGATGGGGACATGGGAATGAATGGACAGAGGTTTGGGGAAAGAGAGAAGTATAATGGACAAAAGTATAGAGGATAGGGGACAGGAGTGATGGGGACATGGGCATGAAGGGAAAGAGGGTTGGGGAAGGAGAGAGGGACAGTGAACAGAATTAGAAGGTATAGTGGGACATGAGAAATGGGGACATGAGCATGAAGGGACAGAGGTTTGTGGAAGGAGAGAGGGACAATGGACAAAAGTAGAGAGGATAGTGGGACAGGAGTGATGGGGTCATGAGCATGAAGGGACAGGTTTAAGGGACGGAGAGAAGGACAATGGACAAAAGTAGAGAGGATAAAGGGACAGGAGTGATGGGGACATGGGCATGAAGGGACAGAGGTTTGGGGAAGGAGAAAGGGACAATGGACAAAAGTAGAGAGGATAAAGGGACAGAGGTTTGTGGAAGGAGAGAGGATAGGGGGACAGGAGTGAAGGGGACATGGGGATGAAGTTACAGAGGGTTGGGGACAGAGAGAGGGATAGTGGATAGAAGTAGAGAGGATAGGGGGACAGGTGGATGGAGAGACATTTAACAGAATGACATGGGAGGTATGAACAGGGGACGGAGGGACAGTTCGACTGGAGTCGTTATTATCCTGCAGGAATTCTGTTTATCAGTGAAAGTCCTAAATAAAGGACCCGTCTGCATTCCCCGTCAACACACACACACACACACATACAGCAGAGAGACGTGTGTGTGTGTGTGTGTGTGTGTGTATTGCTGCACTCCAGGGCCTCTGAAGGCCTCTAATCAAATGAAGATAGATTTTGTTTAGTTCATCGTAAGAACACAATTAATTATGCATGAGGTGGACATTAGCTCCTCCTCTAAATAACTCAACAAATCAGGTTAGAGCCGCTCTCCTCCAGGTTGGACACTCTTATCAGGAGAACGGTTCTCCTCCAGAGCAACATTTCAATCATCATTATGAACCCAATCAGACTCTCTCTGTCAGACCGAGGCTCTCTCCCACTTTGGGGAGCTCTTAAAGGGACAGCGTGTCCAGAAATGCTAATGTGGCTAAAAACTCCTGGTTTTAGAGCACAATAATTGATTGTGGTGACGGACAGTTCTGGTGGAAACAGGAGAGTTGAGGTGCACATTGAATTCTGCGTGATTTGATCAGCCGTGGTTTTATGTTTTTTGGATACAATCCGGGTTAGCACCCGAACATCCCTTTCAGACAGCTTCCTCTTACAGCGTCCACAGTTAATCCTGTTGGATGTGGTTGGTTCTTCTTGGTGGTATGCTGACATTACCCTGGATACCGTGGCTCTTGATGCATCACAAAGACTTGCTGTCTTGGTCACAGATGCTCCAGCAAGACGTGCACCAACAATTTGTCCTCTTTTGAACTCTGGTATGTCTCCCATAATGTTGTGTGCATTGCAATATGTAGAGCAGAACTGTGCTCTTACTCTGCTAATTGAACCTTCACACTCTGCTCTTACTGGTGCAATGTGCAATTAATGAAGATTGAACACCAGGCTGCTCCAATTTAGCCATGAAACCTAAAATCCCACACTAAAATGACAGGTGTTTCCCTTTCATTGTCCAACCCCTGTATATACATACAAACAAAATACTTTAACAAGAACAAGTATATGTTTAACTTTTTTATATTTTTGACAGATGATTTAAATTCCGTCAGTCAGGCAAACTGATCCAAATGTCTAAAATGTTTCTGAAGATTGTTTCCAAGTTTAAGCTGCATCATAATCGAAAGATTTCTTTCCAAATTTCCAAATTCATCTAATTTTTTCCTAGCCTGTTGAGTGAAGCAAGAACGATTCCTAAAATAAAATCCTAGTTTCAGCTTTAGCTTTTTAGTGATCTACTCAATATATATTTTAAAAGAAAGCTTATCATCTACAGTAGCATAAGGCCTAAGTATTTATAAGATTAAACTAATTCTATTGACTTACCAGACAGTGTACATACTTGAGAGACATGGAGGTCTTGTGTCAGATTTTTGGTAAATAATGTTTTTTCCTTTCAGAAAAGGCTGCAGATCCAGGGGATCGTGGACATAGGGAATTGTGGGTAAACTGAGATGCTGTTGCTGTTGGCCTGCAGGACGGTGGAGTGGGTGGATTCCAGTTTTTCAGGGAGCCTCATTGTCTATATTACCTTCTGGCATTATTTTCTTACTGTTCCCAATGCTGGTGTAGATATTCACCTGTTTATTTTAGACATATGTGGATGTATTTGGACTTTTTAACATTTGATTGCCTGACCAAAGGAGGATGGGTCCCACTTATATATTAGCCTTGATAGTAAATGTGAGGTTTCTTCTTCCAGCAGATTTGGAGTCCTCCGTTGCTCACTGTAGGTTCTGTATGGTAAGTTGAATGTTTTTTTCTGACACGTTTCTGTAAAGCTGCTTTATGACACCATCAGTTAAAAGTAAAAAGCCCTATGCAAATTAATTGGATTTGTTAAACTGATATAAAAATTAAAGGTAAAATGTTTTGACAGGCTGTTAAAATCATGTACTGGCAGACAATTAAGGAAAGCAAATATGGTAAAAACAGTACTGGGAGAGCAGTGGCAGTTCCCACCGCCTGGCTGAAGTGCCCTCTAGAGGGGCGAAAAGGAGTGGACGTTCACTACTAGCTGTGACCATGTGCCTTTAAATCAAGACACTAGCCATTGGCTTAGTGGTTAGCACTTTAGCCTCCCAGAACTGGGGTCTTGGGTTCAAGTCCCTACCTGGGTGCAGTTTCCATGTTCTTCCTGTGCCTGTGTGGGTTTCCTCCGGGGACTCCGGTTTCCTCCCACAGTCCAAAAACATGGAGATCAGTTGAATTGGATACTCTAAATTGCCCAGAAAAATGTATTACTCTAAACTGATCTAGTAAATTGGATACTCTAATTGCCCTAAATTGGTCTGGTGTGTTTATGTAAAGTGTGTGGTATGTATGTAAGTTTGTGTGTGCGTGTAACCTTTTTTGTTTGACTGTGCCCAGATATGAATTGCCACTCTGTTCTTAGTTTAATGCTGTAGTGCCCAATACTGTAATGCCCTCCAGATAGACGGTTGTTTCCGGTTGAGAGTATGCTGTGCGCTATTGGCTGCTGCTTCTCACAGCTGTGTGGATGAGTGCTGAGTTTGAATTTTGTATGTTAAACGTAAAGCGTAACGTAAATTGTAAAGCGTCCTTGGGTTTCTAGAAAGGCACTTTATACAGGGGTTGGAGAATGAAACTGAAACACCTGTCATCATTTTAGTGTGGGATTTTAGGTTTCATGGCTAAATTGGAGCAGCCTGGTGTTCAATCTTCATTAATTGCACATTGCAGCAGTAAGAGCAGAGTGTGAAGGTTCAATTATCAGGGTAAGAGCACAGTTCTGCTCTAAATATTGCAATACACACAACATTATGGGTGACATACCAGAGTTCAAAAGAGGACAAATTGTTGGTGCACGTCTTGCTGGAGCATCTGTGACCAAGACAGCAAGTCTTTGTGATGCATCAAGAGCCACGGTATCCAGGGTAATGTCAGCATACCACCAAGAAGAACCAACCACATCCAACAGGATTAACTGTGGATACTGTAAGAGGAAGCTGTCTGAAAGGGATGTTCGGGTGCTAACCCGGATTGTATCCAAAAAAACATAAAACCACGGCTGATCAAATCACGCAGAATTCAATGTGCACCTCAACTCTCCTGTTTCCACCAGAACACAAAATGATTGTCCAACCCCTGTAAGTTGAACTTCATTCATTCATTTATTTACATTGAAAATGTCTTTAAAAGACCACAAGAGCCTTACTCATAGAGGAGAACCAGGAGGTAGCATAGACATGAGTCCATCCTGGACTCAGTGCTAGCACCCTGACATGTGTGAGTGTGTTACTTTGTTTCAGGTGCATCTCAGTATGAGATCTGAGCTGCTGGATGTTTATGTAGATCTTCAGTGGTTGGACAAGGCTGGTCTTCGGTGAGATGGACTCTGAAGCTGAGCTGAACTGCTTCTTCCAGTTTATTCAGCCATACCTCACCTCCCCCCAACACTCCCCCCCTTAATCCAATCAGCCTCCAACTGCACGGTATTTATTTGTTTATTTATTTATTTTCAGAGGATGTAAGTGATTTTTATCGGAGGCTGGAGGAGCAGCTTCTTCCTGCTGAAACAGTGACTAACGTCCCGCTATCGATCCGTCAGTGTGTCGGTTAGCGGCGATGGCCGGGCTGAAGGCGGGCCTGCTGGACTGGACGCGTGATGGGAATGATAAGGGTTTGACTGCAGGTCACTCAGATAATGCTCTGATTGGTGATGTTACGACACCAGAATGTAGAATAAATACAAATACGGTTATAAAACTGGCTCTTCCGGCAGAGGGAGTGCAGCGCTTGCCCTTACCTCGCTGTTCCCCTGCTGTTATTCATGGTCATTAGGTGCTGTTATGCTTTTACAGGGATAGCTTCAGAGTGTAGCAACACCTTATTTATCGTAACACCCCACATCAAGTCCAGATACCAGGAACACAACCACAGTTACAATGAAATCAGGATGTTGTGTAAAACATAAATAAAAACAAAATCCTTTTTAACATATAATCAGTTGAATACACAAAAAAACAGATATTTAATATTCAAACAGTTAAAGGAATGAGAGGTGTATCCATCTCACCAAAGATCAGCTTTATCCACCCAAAGTATCTACACACATCCAGCAGCTCTAATCTGATCATAGTGGTAGTAGTAGTACTGTTAGTAGTAGCATTAGTAGTAGTAATAGTGGTAGTAATGGTAGTAGTAGAGGTAGTAGTAGAAGTAGTAATGGTATTGGTGGTAGTAGTAGTAATGGAAGTAGTAGTTATAGTGGAAGTAGTAGCATTAGTAGTAGTGGTGGTAGAAGTTGTAGTAGTTATTGGAGTGGTAGTAGTGGCAGAAAAAGTACTGGTAGTGGTGGTAGTAATAGTGGTAGTGGTAGTATTAGTGATATTAGTAGTGGTTGTAGTAGTATTAGTAGTAGTATTGGTACTAGTGTTGGTAGTAGTAGTGTTGGTAGTAGTGGTAGAGTTGTTAATAGAAGACGTTTAACTCATGGTGATAGTAGTAGATGTGCTGTAGTAGATGTGCTGGTAGTAGAGGTGGTAGTAGTAGTAGTAGCAGTGAAAGTAATAGTGATAGTAGTAGTAGTAGTTGTAGTAGTGATTGTAGAAGTTGTAGTAGTGGTAGTAGTTGTAGTAGTGGTAGTAGTAGTGGTGGTGGAAGTAGTAGATGTAGTAGTAGTAATAGTGGTAGTAATGGTAGTAGTAGAAGAAGTAATGGTGTTGGCAGTAGTAGTAGTAATGGAAGTAGTAGTTATTGTGTAAGTAGTAGTAATGGTGGTTGTAGTAGTAGTAGTGGTAGTAGTAGTGGTGGTCGAAATTGTAGCAGTTATTGGAGTGGTAATAGTGGTAGAAAAAGTACTGGTAGTAGTGGTAGTAATAGTGGTAGTGGTAGTATTAGTGATATTAGTAGTGGTTGTAGTAGTATTAGTAGTAGTGGTGGTACTAGTGTTGGTAGAACTAGGGTTGGTAGTAGTGGTAGAGTTGGTTATAGAAGAAGTAGTACTCGTGGTGATAGTAGTAGATGTGCTGGTAGTAGATGTGGTGGTAGTAGAGGTGGTAGTAGTAGTAGTAGTAGCAGTGAAAGTAATAGTGATAGTAGTAGTAGTTGTAGTAGTGATGGTAGAAGTTGTAGTAGTGGTAGTAGTTGTAGTAGTAGTAGTAGCAGCAGTGAAAGTAATAGTGATAGTGGTAGTAGTAGTGGAAGTAGTAGACTTAGTAGTAGTAATAGTGGTAGTAATGGTAGTAGTAGAGGTAGTAGTAGAAGTAGTAATGGTGTTGGCGGTAGTAGTAGTAATGGAAGTAGTAGTTATTGTGTAAGTAGTAGTAATGGTGGTTGTAGTAGTAGTAGTGGTAGTAGTAGTGGTGGTCGAAATTGTAGTAGTTATTGGAGTGGTAGTAGTGGTAGAAAAAGTACTGGTAGTGGTGGTAGTAATAGTGGTAGTGGTAGTAGTAGTGATTTTAGTAGTGGTTGTAATAGTATTAGTAGTAGTAGTGATATTAGTAGTGATTGTAATAGTATTAGTAGTAGTAGTGGTACTAGTGTTGGTAGTACTAGTGTTGGTAGTAGTGGTAGAGTTGGTAATAGTAGTAGTAGTAGATAGTAGTAGATGTGCTGGTAGTAGATGTGGTGGTAGTAGTAGTAGTAGTAGTAGTGATAGTAGTAGTAGTTGTAGTAGTGGTGGTAGTAGTATTAGTAGTAGTAGTGGTGGTAGTAGTGGTAGAGTTGGTAATAGTAGTAGTAGTACTCATGATAGTAGTAGTAGTAGTAGTAGAGGTAGTAGTAGTAGTAGCAGTGAAAGTAATAGTTGTAATACTGATGGTAGTAGTTGTAGTAGTGGTAGTAGTAGTATTAGCATTAGTAGTGGTGTGGTACTAGTAGTGGTGGTGGTAGTAGTAGTAGTGGTAGTAGTAGTAGTATTAGCATTATCAGTAATGGTAGTAGTAGTTGTGGTAGTAGTAGCATTAGCATTAGTATTAGTGGTAGTAGTAGTAGTATTAGCATTATCAGTAATGGTAGTAGTAGTAGTGGTAGTATTAGTAGTAGAGGTAGTAGTAATAGTGGTAGTAGTAGTGGTGGTGGTAATAGTAGTAATAGTGGTGGTAGTAGTAGTAGTAGTAGTGGTAGTAGTAGTAGTGGTAGTATTAGTAGTAGAGGCAGTAGTTATAATAGTAGTAGTAGTAGCACTAGTAGTAATGGTAGTAATTGAGATTGGTCTGTTGATTGGTTTGGACGATACACAAACTGCAGTGGGTCCAGTGAGGAGGGGAGCTGTTTTCTGATGCACCTCATAACTAGCCTTTCTAATAATTTTATGATAATTTGAGTAAATGCAATGGGATTGTAGTCATTGAGGCAGAACACTTGGGATTTCTTTGGCACAGGAACGATGGTGGTCGTCTCAAAGCATGTTGGTATGATCCAGAGCTCAGAGAAATGTTAAAAATGTCAGTGAGAACATCTGCAGTAGTAGTGTAGTAGTAGTGGTGGTAGTAGTGGTAGAGTTGGTAATAGTAGTAGTAGTACTCATGATAGTAGTAGTAGTAGTAGTAGAGGTAGTAGTAGTAGTAGCAGTGAAAGTAATAGTTGTAATACTGATGGTAGTAGTTGTAGTAGTGGTAGTAGTAGTATTAGCATTAGTAGTGGTGTGGTACTAGTAGTGGTGGTGGTAGTAGTAGTAGTGGTAGTAGTAGTAGTATTAGCATTATCAGTAATGGTAGTAGTAGTTGTGGTAGTAGTAGCATTAGCATTAGTATTAGTGGTAGTAGTAGTAGTATTAGCATTATCAGTAATGGTAGTAGTAGTAGTGGTAGTATTAGTAGTAGAGGTAGTAGTAATAGTGGTAGTAGTAGTGGTGGTGGTAATAGTAGTAATAGTGGTGGTAGTAGTAGTAGTAGTAGTGGTAGTAGTAGTAGTGGTAGTATTAGTAGTAGAGGCAGTAGTTATAATAGTAGTAGTAGTAGCACTAGTAGTAATGGTAGTAATTGAGATTGGTCTGTTGATTGGTTTGGACGATACACAAACTGCAGTGGGTCCAGTGAGGAGGGGAGCTGTTTTCTGATGCACCTCATAACTAGCCTTTCTAATAATTTTATGATAATTTGAGTAAATGCAATGGGATTGTAGTCATTGAGGCAGAACACTTGGGATTTCTTTGGCACAGGAACGATGGTGGTCGTCTCAAAGCATGTTGGTATGATCCAGAGCTCAGAGAAATGTTAAAAATGTCAGTGAGAACATCTGCAAGCTGTTCTGCACATATATGCTGTCTGTTCCTGAGGCTTTCTGTGGGTTTTCCACACATCAGCTGAGTAGTGGTGGTATTACTACAGCCTACAGGTACTAATGCTATTACCATAATATTTGTATTACTTGTATGTATGTATGTACTAACACTAGTAATGGGGAAAATAGAATTCATTTTAGTAATAATGCATTATGAGTAATTTATTATTAGTAATAGCAAAAAAAGATGTTACTTTTCTATAAATCTGCTTACTACTATTACTTTTGTTACTTTACGATTTTTTTTTTGTAATTCTAATTATTAATAATTATGTCGTAAATGTTACCATTATTTTAATTGCGTCTCACGTGTTATGTGTATTACTGTTATGTTATTATCATTAATGTGTAATGATATTTATTTACTAGCATTGGTAGTGATAATATTTTATATAAATATTTTTTATATTTACTTATTTTGTATTTATGTTTCGGCAGCTGCACTACTAGTTAAATTATAAATAAATGTGTTATTTATAGTAACAAAAATAACATTACTTCTCTATTATTATTCAATTATTTTTATTATTATTATTGATCTGTTGTTAGAAGTGGTAAAAGAATATTTCACATATGAAAGCAAATTAATCTTTATATGTTACATACTTAAAAACAATACTTACTAATATAATTAATTATTTCTAGTTTCTTGTTAATTAATTGTACTAATTTGTATAATTATTTGATTCCCTCATGTTAATCCAGTTTTAGTGAAGGTTATAATAAATAATACATTGATATAACTGTGTGTCTGATCAGTGTGTTTGTGTATTATGTAATTCAATAATCACACTGATCACAGGTGTGGTTTTGGGTAATATATTTTTCTCATTGTTTACAAATAACATCGACCAATAATTCTTCAGATCTTACATAATGCCATATTCCATCATAGAGCTGAATTTATTGAAATAAATATATTGCACTTAAAAAATCATCCAAACACAATATCATTTGATGTTGCCATACAGTTTAGATACATAAACAGAATAAACACTAAATAAAAACAAACAAACAAATAAACAAACAGACTTTCACTGCAGATCATTAAATATCATCACTGTTCACACACTCCACTCTCAGCCAATCACAGCTGTAGTTTCAGCAAGTGTGTGTGTGTGTGTGTGTTTGTGTTAGAGTCTGATCCCAGTCAGAATCTAAGTCTCCTTGGACTCTAAGACCCTTAGTCTGAGTTCTTTTACAGTCTGAGTCTCATATTCTGAGTCTTCTCACAGTTTGAGTCTTCCTTACAGTGTAAGTCTTATTATAGTCTGAGTCTTATTACAGTCTTAGTCTTCTTATATCTAAGACTTCTCACAGTCTGATACTTCTCAAAGTCTGAGTCTCTAAAGTCTGAGTCTACATTACGGTCTGAGTCTTCCCACAGTCTGAGTCTACATTACAGTCTGAGTCTACATTACAGTCTGAGTCTTCTCAAAGTCTGAGTCTCTAAAGTCTGAGTCTACATTACGTTCTGAGTCTTCCCACAGTCTGAGTCTACATTACAGTCTGAGTCTTCCCACAGTCTGAGTCTACATTACAGTCTGAGTCTTCCCACAGTCTGAGTCTACATTACAGTCTGAGTCTTCTCAAAGTCTGAGTCTACATTACAGTCTGAGTCTACATTACAGTCTGAGTCTTCCCACAGTCTGAGTCTACATTACAGTCTGTGTCTTTATTACAGTCTGAGTCTTCTCTCAATCTGATACTTTTCTTATTCTAAGACTTGTCACAGTCTGAGACGTCACTAGAGTCTGAGTCTTCCTTACAGTATAAGTCTTCTCTCAGCCTGAGTCTTTTCTCAGTCTGAGTGTTTTCTCAGTCTGAGTCTTCTTTACAGTCTGATACTTCCTTACAATGTAAATCTTATTAGTCTTAATCTTTTCACAGTCAGAGTCTTTATTACAGTCTGAGTCTTCTCTCAGTGTGAGTCTTCATTGAGTCTTAGTCTTCTTATATTCTAAATCTTCTTTCAGTCTGAGTCTTTTTTTACAGTCTGATTCTTTTTTTACAGTCTGATTCTTTTTTTACAGTCTGAGTCTTCTTACAGTCTAAGTCGTACAGTCTTACAGTCTGAGTCTAATCCCAGTCCAAGTCTTACTCTATGCAGAGTCTGAATGCTGCCAATTGTCCGGCACTAAACACTCAACCAACACTGTGCACACTAGGGGTGTAAATCCTGATTCACTTAGATTTTTTTTTCACAATGCACTGTGACTTTTCACACTTGACTACAATGTGATACCGTTCAGTTATTGTTCAGTTAGAATCATGTAAAAATACATCAAACACATTACGTTTAGTAACACTGTTCGAGTTTAAACTCAAACCTGGGCTTTTATGGGTTTTATTTGAGCACATAATCGATGAAATCGATTCTTGCATGTTTGAATCATCGACTATGATTGATTATTCTAATGCTACAAAAATCGTCTACAGTTTGCTGCCATCTGACACCCCTAGTGTGCTGTCCAGGTCAGGTCCACTTAGGAAAGGGCTGATCTGTACGGGTTCTTTGGTTCTGTAAAGATCTGGAGTAGTGTTGGGTTTTGTTTAGGAGGTTGTTCACAACAAAGAATCCATTATTTTAAGGTAAAATATCATCACCTTCAAACAGCCCGGTAAACACCCACCCACTCACCCACACACAGTCCAGGCTGCTGATTGGATTAGAGGAGGCTGATGAATTGGTGTTGGTGTGACGGCACTAATGAGGTCACTTCAGTATAAATCACCAAATCTCCTGTTCGGCAGACCAAACGCCCACTGGTCCATCTCTCACAGGTGTGGACAGGAAGTTCTGGGCGGTGATACATCAACGCTAAAGCTCCTATAGCAACCAGTGCAACACACACTCACACACACACACTCATACAGAAACCAGCAAGCTACTAACATCGAGAAGATGTTGCCTGGTTGAACATAAATCCAATGTCCCAACGTCGCATGCCAACATCATACATTTTTAAAAAGCCAGCAGTTATTTGTAAAGTATGGTGACAAAAAACCCAACATCTGCAAAACCTGCAAAACAATGTTTCCATCTTCTGCTAATAATCAATGTATGTCTGATGTTGGAGCTTGATGTCAACCCATTATTAATATTATTATATTTTACCGATGTTTCTTTAATGTCTGTAAAACATTGGGTTTTGACATCAATCCAGTGTTGTTGTTCTTTTAGTGGATACATGACTTTCACAGATATTTATTCAATGTTTATCAAACGTTGGAGATTAATGTTTTTTCAAAATATTTGACTTTTCATTACAGCGCCCAATGTAATGTCTTTTTAGCACTTTACAATATGTGTCACAATTAACAGTGCTTACGAAAGTAATAAACATTTTTAAATGATATTGAAACTAATGTCTCAACTAGTTATTAACCAACACGACACTATTAATCATTTCCAAATGTTGACGCATCAGAATTTTGTAAATAATAATGGATTGAGTAGTTAAAAAAAAAACGAGTGGTTGGAATGATTAATAATGATTAATAATGTATTAACTAGTCTTAGTTAATAATTAGTTGAGACTTTATGTCATAAGTACTGTTAATTGATGTACCCTTATTGTAAAGTATTACCTCATTCATTTTTCACAACAATTCAACATCCGTCTGACATTGGAGGCTGATGTCTACCCAATGCTGTTCTTGACAAATAAATTCAATGTCTACACAGTGTTTGTTGGGTTTTGATGTAGATGGTATCATTGCTAACCAAAAATCCATTGCTAACATTACAACATCTGTAGGGTTTCGATGTCAAGCCAAAGTTGGGTTTTGATGGATGTGTGACTTAAAGTTTTTTTCCTTCAAACAAAACCTGTACAATATGTGGCTGTACAATATTGAAGCTTGATGTCAACTGGATTTCCTTTTTTTCTTTTAACAAAAAAATTAATGTCTGTACAGTGTGAGTGTTTTTGATGGCTTCTTCATTTACAATCCACTTTTTAATGGGATTAAAACTCTTCAACTTTGGTCACATTATTAGATGTCGTTTGCTCCGGTTAATCCAAATAATGTCGACCAAACACTGTCCATCATCCAACAGTGTAGAGAGGAAAGATACACGTCCATGTCTGAACAGAGAGGCCAGTTCGTGGTGTATCCAGTTTTTTATATCCTGTTTGGATATTGCCTGTTTGGAGATCACAGCGCCCCCTAGTGTTTGAGGTCACACGGCAGTCTGTTTTTCACGTGTTTGATAGATGATTTGAGTCTTGATCTCAGGTCTTTTCCCTCATTGACGGTGGGTTTTCTATGGTAAAAATGAAAGCTTATGGTGCAGCACAGATCTGCTGTCCTTTGGTATTTTGTTTGTTTGTTTGTTTGTTTGTGTTCTCCGGTACGGCTGCAGCCAGCAGTTCTTCCAGATCGTTGAACAGTTTCTGTTGTCGTTCACACTATTTACACACTGGAGGAAATGTTCTTTCTTCCTGAACATAAAGTAGGAAACCAGGAGATAGAAGGTCTGTCCAATCAGCAGTCCTTTCTTTCTGGACGGGGGAGGGATCTTCTGGGATAAACCCTAGAATACCAAAGACGTTTTAAAGGAGAATGTGTCCTAAATTCTCTGCATATCTGTTTGAGAAGAACACATTTGGTAAAACGGTCTATTCTGGTGAAATCTATAGACTACAGATTTCTGTACTTTAGACGTTTTACGCTTGGCAAAAAGGTTAAAGGTCTATAATAGTTTGAAAATAGTTCTTTGAGTCTTAATAGTAGTGTAAGCCTTAATCTACAAATCCACAAAAAGTGTAAGCCTTAGTCTACAAACTAGCTTTGGATATCTTAAGTAACTTTGAAGCACTGTTGTAAGTCGCTCTGGATAAGGGCATCTGCTAAATACCATAAATGTAAATGTAAATGTAATTAAACTGTTTATCAAACAAGGAATCATTAATGCCTCTGACTCGATCTGTATAGAACCTTGAAGTATCCCCCTTTTTTGAACCCAGCCAACCACATGCTCATGTAATTATCTAGAACCAAGTGTTTTACATCAAACACACTCAGAAAGAGTATACAGTACTTATCTGTCTTAAACAGAGAATATGCAGAGAATTTATGAAATTGTGTGGATTTGAACTTGCTGATAAAATCTGGTAAAAATCGTTCGGGTGAATTATAATGTTTGGTTCAATTGCACAAAAATTGCACGAAAATGTTGTCGTTGTACATTGTACTTCTCATGCACATCTTAACAACAAAGCACAGCTTTTCCAATTTTGCATTTACAAAAAAAAAACTGCCATTTTTAATGAAGAGTAGGGGGCAGGGCGAGGGAGGAATCGTCAAGTTCTTTCTCAAGCTTTAACAAGAGTTTCATGTTTTGTTACGAGACATCTATCCGTTTCTGGATGACATTATTCTAAAAAGAATTCAGCATTTTTATATGAAAAAAAGACTTAATTAATCAAGCAAGCTGAACAGTTAGTTCAGTCAGGTGTTTTTACACTGTAAGCAAAATGAGATATGTAAGTCCTTCATTTTGATAGTAAAACCTTTTTTTAATGGTTCTAGACAGAATCAGTTGCAAATGCCTTTCCTTATGTGCATTCATATGGTTGATTGCATCGTCCTGGTTCTATTGAGAACTCTTGTCTTGTCTTTACTCTATACCCTTAAAAAACAGGGTTTTCCAAGTGTTCTTTAGTAGAGTTTTCCTAGTTCCTGGAACTCCTCTTTGAAGAACTCCCCTTTATACGGGAGTTAAGGAGATTTTATGGTTACCCTTGCTAAAGATCCCTCAATTGGAGAACTCTTGCATGACTGTAGTGTTACCAGCAAGGGACGGTGGCTAGCTTAGCGCTTTTAATTCCGAGGTTAGGTTCGTTTCTTTGTGTTTCTCTTAGTTTAAGAGTTAGTTTTCCAATGGCATTCAGCCTAATCGTGCAATATCCTGTGTTGGGTCAACCTGTAACGTAAATGGACATGGGTTTGTAGAAACTGGTAAAACCAGATGCATGTTATGGTGATTGCTGGTTCTTTACAGCGCCCCCTTGTGTCTGAAGAGTGCCATAAACTGAACACATTGTTGTTAAAGTTGGTAATGTGGTGGTCCCGGTCATACGAATGGGGTCATGACGGTGTTGGAGTGGCGTAGGCCCTGGATGGCGGCATACGGACCCTGCTGGAAGTAGTGGTGGTAGCGAGGCATGTGGAAGGATGGGAAGGTGGGACCGCTGGCTTGCATGGATCCCGCCAGGGCGGAGGGGGTCAGGGGGACGCCCAGCCGGCCGTAAGGGGGCAGAGAGCCCTGAATGGGGGGTAGAGGCCCTGCTAGGCCACTGCCGGCGGAGCCCAGAGCCTGCAGGGACTGTGGAGGCTGGAAACCCGAAAACCCTGAAGACGAGGCGACCCAGGAGCTCAGGGAGAGGTTCTCAGAGGCTGTGAATGCAGAACCTACAGGATCACAAGAACACAAGGCAAACATTCATTTACTTTCTAAATAAAGGTTCTGCAGCATTCTGTACACTGGTCCATGTCTCACAGGTGTGGACAGGAAGTTCTGGGCGGTGATACATCAACTCTAAAGCTCCTATAGCACCTGGCGCAACTAAGCGAGCTACTAACATCGAGAAGATGTGTTCTGGTTGAACGTGGATCATGACATCAATGTCAAGCCAACCAAATTCCAATATTGTCCCAAAGGCGCATTCCAACATTGTACAGTTTTAAAAAGCCAGCAGTTATTTGTAAAGTATGGTGACCAAAACCCAACATCTGCAAAACATGCAAAACAATGTTTCCATCTTCTGCTAATAATCAATGTCTGTCTGATGTTGGAGCTCGAAGTCAACCCATTAATATTATTAATATTATCTTTTTACAGATGTTTCTTTAACGTCTGTAAAACATTGTGTTTTGACATCAATTCAGCGTTCTTTTTTCAGTGGATACATGACTTTGACTTCAACACATAATTATTCAATGTTTATCAAACGTTGACTTTGACTTTTGATTACAACTCCCAATTCAACATCTGTTCAACATTACGTTTTTATGTTCAACCTCTAGGGTCACAATACATGAATGAATGCACACATTAATTTACCATCTATATAATGGTTCTGCAGCATCCTGTAAACTTACATGGAGGTTTTTTAAAGTTTTTCCAAGGAAAAGTCTTCATGTAATGGTTCGCTAGGTAATAAAATGTGATCCTCGTATGATATGAGAACATTATGTAAAGGTTCTATGCAAATTTGAGGATTGTTGCAAGTCTTCTATTTTTTAATGGGTGATGTTAGATGTTAGACTGATTTATCTTCCTGTAATTGGTTTTAATAAAGTCTGAACCGTCTAAAAATCATCTGATCCGGACTGAGAACGACCTCTTTTGCTTGGAATTTCGTTGCTTTGGTCCCCATAGTTAGAAAGTACTTAGAATTCAAAGCATTTAACTCAGTTTAAGGGTTCTCCCAAAAATACAGCTCTCTAAGGGTTGGGTTGGGTAGTCGAGTTTAACGCCACATCAGCTCGTCGGCTATTTCGCGGCAGGAAAGGTACTGTCTAATCACAAGGTTCTACGATCTAAGCCATCGCAAGGCAGACAGACACAGACAGACACACAGACACATTCACTCACACACTCACACCTAAGGGGCAATTTCAATCAAGTTCCAATTAGCCTGAACGTGCCGTCTTTGGACTGTGGGAGGAAACCGGAGAACCCGGAGGAAACCCACGCAGACACGGGGAGAACAGCTCTCTAAGGAACCATCCATATATATATATATATATATAAAAAATGGTTCTTTATGGAACCAAATGTGGTTCTTGTGTAATATAGCACATACTGTAGAACCTTCACATGATGTTCATGATTGCTTGTAGAACATTTACAGTAAATTATGGAAAAGTTGAGAAGGTTTGGATTCACATTAAAAAAAGGTTCCGTAAAGAACCCATCCATTGTTCCTGGTGGTTTTGTTGGTACCGTGTTGTGTTCTCACCTCGGCCGTGTGTGGAGTGTCCGTCCTCCCCCAGGTTCTCCTCCTCCGCCGTGTACGTCCGTATGGGAGAACGAGCGTACGAGTGCTTGTGGATCAGATTCTCAACACTTTCCCTACAACAGAACCCAACACACAGCGCCGACATAAACACCTGCCCACAGGTACACACTCGCACACACACTGCAGAACACATTTAAACTGCTGGAGTCACTTTTTTTAAATTATTGTAAAATCTTAGTTTCTCACTAACTTCAGACAGTCTGTAACTGATTTGGTTGAGTTCTGCTTCTTTTATTCTTTTATTTATTTTATTCCTTGTTTTATTTTTTCTATCTTCTGTTTAACTTTTCAACTTTTATTTTATTTCGTCCTCTATTTCTTACTATTATTCTAATTATTTATCTCTTTGCTTTACTGCTTTACATTTTAGCCTGTTCACTTATCCTTTTGAGAAACAAACCCTTGGTTAGTAGCAGCTAATCTCTCTGATACCATATGATTCAATAAATATACACTGTAGGAAACCCTATAATGCGTTGTTTTCTGTTAAAACACATGCAACATTTTTATTTCTTTACTTTATACATCAATTTTAGCCAGAATCATTAGCTCTGGCTTTTAAATATGACTATCGACATGCCCACTCCAAGAAAAGCAGTCTAGAACCAGGGCTGGTTCAATAGAATCTGGCAACACTTGTTTGTATACCAGGTGAGCCCCAGTTTCTACCAAGTCAACCGTTTTCCTGAGATTATTCACGTTCAGCTCATCCAGGCTCACAGTGCAGTTGTTCCAGGAATAAATCAGATTTCGTCTGATCCGTCACTTTAACGTGCAATGTGTGGTGCAGGCCGACAGCAACACAACACACACACACACTCATGTCCACACCGAGTGTGTGTGTGTGGTCTGTGCAGTAAGTGCATTAGGCCGTGTTAGGGCGGGTCCTGAGACGGGCTCTGAATCAGAACGGCCATGCGTCCGCATTAGACCCCAATTCAGTTACAGAAGTGCAATATCTGTCAGCGGACCAAAACTAATCTGTGTGTTTTCATCTGCGGCGCGAGGGGGGAGGGGGGCGGGGCGAAGGAGAGGGGGGCCCAGGGCGGCTGGTTTCAATCAGTCACCCCAACCAATCAGATTAGTGTGTGTTTTAGTGCACTGCCCGACTCCAGACTAATGCGATTTCTGCAGCTCCCTGAAGATCAATTGATCAGATCTAATTCACAACCCTTCAGAACAGACAGAGAGAGAGAGAGAGAGAGAGAGAGAGAGAGAGAGAGAGAGAGAGTCTGAGAGGAAGAGAGTCTGAAAGAAAGAAAGAGAGAGTCTGAGAGAAAGAGACAGAGAGTCTAAAAGAAAGAGAGAGTCTGAAAGAAAGAAAGAGAGTCTGAGAGAAAGAGAGAGAGAGTCTAAAAGAAAGAGAGAGAGAGTCTGAAAGAAAGAAAGAAAGAGAGAATCTGAGAGAAAGAGAGAGAGTCTAAAAGAAAGAGAGAGAGAGTCTGAAAGAAAGAAAGAGAGAGTCTGAGAGAAAGAGAGAGAGTCTAAAAGAAAGAGAGAGAGAGTAAAAGAAAGAGAGAGAGTCTGAAAGAAAGAAATAGAGTCTGAGAGAAAGAGAGAGAGAGTCTAAAAGAAAGAGAGAGAGAGTCTGAAAGAAAGAGAGAGGGAGTCTGAAAGAAAGAAAGAGAGAGTCTGAGAGAAAGAGAGAGAGAGTCTGAAAGAAACTGAGTTAGAGAGTCTGAGAGAAAGAGAGAGAGTCTAAAAGAAAGAGAGAGAGAGTAAAAGAAAGAGAGAGAGTCTGAAAGAAAGAAATAGAGTCTGAGAGAAAGAGAGAGAGAGTCTAAAAGAAAGAGAGAGAGAGAGTCTGAAAGAAAGAGAGAGGGAGTCTGAAAGAAAGAAAGAGAGAGTCTGAGAGAAAGAGAGAGAGAGTCTGAAAGAAACTGAGATAGAGAGTCTGAGAGAAAGAGAGAGAATTCGAGTCTGAGAGAGAGAGTATGATAGTAAGAGAGTCTGAAACAGAGTCTGAAAGAAAGAAAGAGTGAGAAAGAGAGAGAGTCTAAAAGAGACTGAGATAGAGAGTCTGAGAGAAAGAGAGAGAGTGACAGAATCTGAGAGTAAGAGAGTCTGAAATAAAGAAAGATTCTGAGAGAAAGAGAGAGTCTGAGAAAAAGAAAGAAAGAAAGAGTCTGAGAAAAAGAGAGTCTGAAAGAGACTGAGATAGAGAGTCTGAGAGAAAGAGAGAGAGTGAGAGTGTGAGAGAGAATCTGAGAGTAAGAGAGTCTGAAAGAAAGAAAGAATCTGAAAGAAAGCAATAGACTGGAACGTTTAAGAAAAAGAGAGTCTGATATATTTATTTGAAAATAATCTAAATATAACCATGCTTTAGGCTCCACCCACTAATGATAAGGCTGGATTTTAAGGGGGATTAAGAGAAATGTTTCATAATCTAAGAATTGGCTTAATCCATGGCTGGGAATCTGATTATTAAAGTTTAAGGGGTTACAGTAAAAGTTTAAAGCGTTACAGTAAAAGTTTAAGGGTTACAGTAAGAGCTTAAGGGGTTACAGCTAGATTTTAAGGGGTTACGGTAAGAGTTTAAGGAGCTACAGTAAAAGTTAGAGGGGTAACAATAGTTTAATGGGTTACAGTAAGAGTTTAAGAAATAAAATCAGAGTTAAACAGGCAACACCTGGAGTTTACATGGTTAAAAGTCACTGTACATTCACTCCCAATACCTCTCAATGTCGGTGAGTCTGGACGAGTCTCTGAAGCCTTTAGCGAACGGGTTACTGTCTATCTTCAGTTTAGTGATCTGCAAAAAACAAAGGGATAAAAACACAGTTAGTCTCAACCTTCATTCTCTTCGTCCATCCGTCTCCTCCTGCCTAACACTGTAATCTCTCCAGACTAAACAGCAGACTGAGAGTCCGCCACTGATCCTCCCACGTGGAGACGTCCTGAAGCAGTCTGAGATTATTCATCAGGACCCACAGCTGCTATCTACCAAACATTTCACAAAGACTTTCAAGGGATAGTTCACCTTAAAGAACAATCCCTCCAGTTCCCACAAACACCATCAATGGAGAACTTTAACCAGGACATGTTTGCGCTCTGGAGGTTTCTTCTTCTTTGGTTCAAAACTGGATCTAGATCTTACAATGGTGCTAAATGCAGTATGCTAACCTAAAACTACTTTTAAAGATATTATCCCTCATGTTACATATTTTTTTTGTAGAACATGGCTGTGTTTTCCAAAATGTCCTAATATTCTGAAAGGAGATCTCCAGTGTTTTATTGTAGTAAAACATGATAAAAGTTCTTATCTTTGATGAATAGCACACCTCCGTTCTCCCACAGCGTTCAGAGATCCAGAAATTTTAACAGTTTATCCAACAAACACCCTTCAGACTGGGAGATACGGAGCATAATTTACCCTGATAAATCACTTTTTACACCTTTATCCAGCTCAAAGTAGCTCCACACCTCCTAACTAGAATCCAAGAGGAGAGCCCTGACATTTAAAACCAGGCATTAATAACTTGATTAGTGCAGAAGAACCTTATTATAAAACAATGTTTACATCCTATAACACTACTAGCTTCAGCTCCAAGCGCTGCCATCACTGAACTGATAATGACATAGACATATATATATACATATATGAAAAGCACAAAATTACTGGATCTAAGAAAGCTGCTGGAGAGTGGAGGGGAGCTATTAAACAAAGCTAAGTACTTTTTATCATGTTTTACTACAACAAAAGTCCATTTTATTCCGGAGTTAACACGTGTTACACAGAACCTTTTATAGTATTTAAACTTTACATAGTATTTAACAGGGGCGTCGCCTGGCCTGGGCTTCCGGGGCTTTAGCCCCGAATAATTTTCCAGTAGCCCTGAATCTGTATTATTAGTGAGGAGACAGGCCGCTGACCCGCTGTGTGAATGGAAAACCACTTAACGCTAATCACAGAGCCAGTTCAAGGATAAAGTTCCGCCTTTCAGGAGAAACAGCCAATCAGCTTGCTGGGTTTGTGGAGCATGGTGGGTATTAAACTTGGTTGTAACTGAATCAGATACAGCAGTGCTGCTGGAGTTTTTAAACACTGTGTTTAATCACTCTCTGCACAGTTTTACAGTGTTGTAAAGATAGTAATGTACATGCAAATATGTAGAGAATTATTATTATACAACTACAAAAACTACAATGATTAATAGGTGTAGTAACAAAAAGATGGTCATAATGTTCTGCATGATCAGTTTATCATCGTATATATTTTGATTCATATCCTACCAGCTGGTTCTGGTAGGCGGTGACGGCGGTGAACTGGGTCTCGGTGAAGATGAAGGAGCGGAACTCGTCTGATTTGAGGTTGAGCAGCGAGGCGGTGTGTTCTTTCTTCTTTATAATGTGAACCCGAGGCTGATATTTATGCATCGAATTCAGAATGATCTGAAAACAGAACAGAGACATTGCAGTTTTTTTCCAGTTGCTATCGGACTGAAATGACTGGCATAGTTAAGTTATTTAAACTGACACACAGAGAGGATATAACCTCTACAATTCAAAACAGGACTTACACAAATACACTGAACACAGTTAATATAAATTTAATCGACCAATAAAGCCACCTGACCAGAAACACCTTAATGTTGTTACCACTTCAATCAGAAATTAAGCTCTACAAAAAGCTAAAAAGACTTTTTAGGTCTTGCTATTTTGGCTATTTTTAAATGTTGCTATTTTGTACAAATAGGCATAGAACTGGGTGCAGTAAAGAATGTATTATTTTTATATATTTATTATTAATGTTCTGTTTTATTATTAGAATAAATGAATAGAAGGATAAACGTACATGTCCGTGCTGGTCCAGCTCGTTGTTGGTAAGTTTGACCTTCTCAAAGGAAACCATCTGTTTCAGCAGCTGCTCTCCGGTGAAGGGGGAGTCAGGATGGACATATAGTCTGTAATAAAACACATTAAAAACACACACAGCCAATCAGATTCTATTAAAATACATGCCTACATGTGCCTTTATTCTAAATACATAGGATTTGACATGGACAAATAATCAATGCCACACAACCTGGCCTAAAAAAAAAGGTCACACTCTAATATTTGGTTTTCCTGCCTTTATCTCTGATTGCAGCACACATTCACTGTGGCATTGTTTCAATAAGCTTCTGCAACGTCACAAGATTTATTTTAATCCAGTGCTGCTGGATTAATTTTTCACCAAGATCTTGCAGCAGCATTGATGATGGTAGAGTCTGACCAACCGCTGCACAAAGCAGCTCTTCTCCATCCAGCACATCCCAAAGATTCTCAATGAGGTTAAGATCTGGACTCTGTGGTGAACTCTCTCTCAATCCATGTGTGAAAATGATAAATGATGATCTCATGCTCCCTGAACCCTGAACTCTTTCACAATTCCAACCCTATAAATCCTGATATTGTTCATCTTGGAATATGAAGAAAAAATCCATTGATGGAAGAATAACCTGCTCTATATTCAGTATATCGTCGCTTTCCAATGAAAAACACTAATCTCCATTTTTGTCGATTTTTAGTTTACTACATAATTTGAACAAACAATCTGTCCCTTACACTATGCTAAAATTTCTTGATGAACGGACCAATAGAAACTCTTCAAAATTACCTGCAATAAACTTTTTACATTGACTTCCACTGAAAGTTTACAAGTTTTTTTCTCTCTCCTGTTGCTATTTTGGAGATAAGTGTTTTTAATAGAACAGTGACGATATTCAGGTAGTCAGCTGACCTCATTCTTTCAGCACATACTGTTGCTGAACCTAAACCTGCAGACCGACTGCAGCATCAACCAACCAACACATCATTTACTTACTTAAATCCAGGTGGAGACTTTTTTTATTTGTTTTATTTTTTTATTTTTGGGCAAATTTATTGACAAGTGCACTTACACCCAAACAAACTTAAAAAATGTAAGACCACAGACATTTAAAGCCAATATTTTCTAGTAGTATAGTATTCACACTGATGAGTCCCTCTGATGGCAAAATAAAAAAGAGCTCACTGATTTTGAAAGTGGTTGGATTTGATTGTTGAGCTGCATAAGCAAGACTTTTCTCAACGTGACATGACTGCTAAGGTTTTGTATTTATTAAAAGATCCTGAGGGTTAGGGAACAAACAATTCAAGTGATAGAGCCAAATAAAACAGAAATGTGTATGTAGGGAATTTTCACTAAATTTGTAAAATTATAGACTTAGTGAAAAAGGTGTGGCACCATGTATCTTATGTTGCCTTGAAGTCTCAATTTAGAGTCATTAGGGGGTCGTAATAAGCACTTGACATGCGTTTGAGTGTTTTTTGGTCGGATGGAAATGGACGCCATTAGAAAAAATATTTTGTTTATACTTTGGGTCTATTATTGTAAAAAAAAAAAAGGTTGACCGTCAATATGCAGAAAGATCCTCCACCCAAATTAAGGCCATTATTGGTGTTGACTAAGCTCAACAACAACCAGATGGCATCTGCAGGGAAAGAGCTTCAGAAAAAAAAAAAAAAAAAAAAACCCAACCCCACAAAACTGCTCGTTTTGACTTTGCAATGGAACACCAAATATGTGACATTGAAACTGGAAGAAAATGTTGCACTCAGGCGAGAAAATGTTTTTACCTTGATGGTCTTGAGGCTTTTGCATTACTGGTTTTAGAAGGAGACAAGGTCTTATGATTTGAGTTTTTTCTTCAATGGAACAATTAAGCTTCAGGAGAACAACATCATTCTTTAGAACCATCCTGGTTGTACCTCTGCTTTTATTCCGATTGAGAACATTTGGGGATGGATGGAAAGTGACTTTTACAAAAATGGACATCAGTTTCAGACATCTGGAGCAACGTTCCCACCACTAGCCTCCTGGAAAAGCTTGCATCAAGCATCCCTAAAGTATTGTATGAAGTGATCAACAAGAAAATGATGAAGTTCCGCATTTCTGAGTCGCTTTTTTTACTTTTGTTTTGATTTCTGTTTTGAGGGGGTTTTCAGTTGTTTTCTTGATAAGCTTATTAACAACCTATTTCAGTTTGTGAAAAAATTTAAATCTTTTGTCCCTTAATTTTTCTTTCAGCATTGTGAAGCTCTACTTAGAACCTTCTTAATATTGAACAATGTAAAACCATTGCAAGTCATATTAATGGTACTTTTGGTATGAATTTACCTTCAGACAGCCTGTAACTGTTTTAGCTTTTTGTTTTATTTTTTTGTCTTTTTGTTTATTTAATTATATATTTAATATTTTAGCCCTTTTAGCTTATTTATTTTATTCATTTCATCCTTTTATTTATTTTATTACTGGTTTTACTTTTGGCCTTTTTCTTTTAATTTCATTTATTTCTTCCTTTTGTTTTTTATACTTTTTTTTACTTTTTTAACTTATTATTGTTATTTATTTTAGTTTTATCGTTTACTTTTTAATAATTTTGGTGTTCTTTTAGTTCTCTATTTTCTTACTTGTGTTTATATTTTATTGTTTAAATTATTTATCTCTTTTTTTTGTGTGTTACATTTTAGCCTGTCTGCATGTATCCTTCTATTCTGAATTTTTTTTTTCTTAATTAAATCTTAGCCCATTAAGGTGACGTCATGTAAAAAAAATGTGGGGCTACACCTTATTAAGACGTGGAAACAAGACAGTTAAGTTGTGGGAACAAGATAGTTAAGTTGTGGGAACGAGATACTAATGCGTGAGAACGAGGCGTGGGCATGGCTTATTAAGGCTTGGGAACCAGTTAATTAAATAATAATAAAGCTTGCGTTTCTGTAAATTAATGCTCATGAAGAAACTGTAGATGGATGGATGGATGGATATGAATATTACAGGCTTACCGCGCGGGCAGCGGGGGGTCGGCTTTCCCGGCTACCAGCCAGGAGGAGCGGTGGTAGGCGTATCTATAGCGCTTGTTGTCCACGGCGATGATATCCATCAGAACAATGTATCTGCAGTCCGGCTCCACCCCACTGAAGGAGACGCGGATAGTGGGGAACATCCGCCTACAAACAAACAGACACCATAATACATTATTATTACTATTATTATTACCATTGTCGAGCTTGACCTTTTTTAGCGATGTTTTTGTCTCTGATAATCTAACAAACAGTATGTAGCGATTTTAGGATCAAAATTACAATATTTTAACATATTTTTTTGGACTATCAATGAACTTAAGATTCAGCTTTGGGGTGAGTGTGTGATGTCGGAAGAATTTAAATCGTTTTGAATAAATTCAGCCACACACAGTATACGACATACAGGTGACAGGTATATTACTTTTATTCTAAACATCGTTTCAACAAACCAGATGGTAGTACACCTGCACCCTGCACACATGGTGAATAGAGCTAAAAAACAGTAATTAACTGCTTGTCCAGGATATTCCTGTATTTAGATTAACGTAATTTGCAAAAGAACTAATAAAATTTACCTATGTTTTTAAATTTTCCTGCAGAAAACGAGTTTTAGGCAGTAAAGACTTAATTATTAAAGCTGCATTATTGCTACTGTGAGCTGACTGGTAGCCGAACTGATGCAAGAATTGCAGCTAAAACACTAAGTTTAAAATCATTATAACTGGAGTTTATAAGCTTAATAACTGTAGTCTACAAGCTTAATAACTGAAATTTAAAAGCTTTATTATAACTGGATAACAAAAGATTTATAACGGGAGTTTAAAAGGTTTACTAAAACTGAAGTTTATAAGCTTTATTATAACTGGAGTTTAACATGTTTATAACTAAAGTTTTAAAGCTTTATTATAACTGGAGTTTTAAAGGTTTATAAGTTTAAAAGCTTTATGACTAGAGTTTAAGAGCTTTATAACTTAAGTTTAATAGGTTGCAATTTTTTGCTCTGAGAGAAGTTTTAGTTTTTAAAAATCTAAAAAGAAAAGAAAACAAAAAACACATTGTTTGTGCACCAAACAGTGTTATTTTTTTTGTTGAAAAGATATTTAAAATACGAGTAATACACCTGTTATTTGTGTGCAAGAGTTTGTATGATTTACATATAAATTGTTCAAATTTACTCAAAATCCACGATTAGGAGTTTTTTTTGAGGATTGGGGCGGGGTCTCACTCACGCCTAAAGCTCTGATTCTACTTTATTAATAATAATAATAATAATAATAATAATAATAATAATAATAATAATAATAATAACAGTAGTATCAGTGTTCTATTGGTGGTTAATTTGGTGATTGGTATTTGGTCTGACCTTCCTGACTTGGTGATGATCATCTCTGTACCGAGCTCGTGGAACTTGTCCCACAGCTCTTTGGTCTCGAGACTACAGTTGATGTTCTTCATGTCCTCGCTGGGCGCGGCAGGAGCGCGTGGGATCAAAGGCTCGGCGCGCTCTCTGGACTCTCCGCGCTCGCGGGAATCGGCGCGCTCGCGACTCTCCTCTGCGTCCGCGCGCTCGCAGGACGAGGACTGCGCCACGAACTGCTCTGTAAAAAACACGAACACATTATTATTATTATTATTATTATTATTATTATTATTATTATTATTATTATTATTATTATTATTATTATTGTTGTTGTTGTTGTTGTTTTTATTTAGCATGCATGAATGTTATACCACAAAAATGGTTCCACAATAAAAACCCAACAAATAATCCCCTTTTTCTTAAAAAAGAGGTAAAACGTGTTACACTCAAACGAATTTATCTAGCTAACAAAACACGCCTAAAGTCGATTTACAGTTATAATCCTCATCTGCAACCACAGCACTTCCGATTTTTTTTATTTTGTACACAAAACAAATGTAAAATATGTTCGACATCATGAAGAACACTTAAATTCCCGCTAAATAAAAACTGATTGATTTTATTTTTTACTTTACTCGCGGACGAGGAATTTATAGGTGTATGTTTCCAATCAGTTGTTTTGAATACTCAATATCACTATTCAATATAAAATACACATACAAAATAATCATACAAAATGTATTTTCTGTGTTTAGTTTAGTTGCTTAAAAAGAGATTTGTGACATCTGTGATATATTTAAAATATATATATAAAAACCGCTCGTTTCATTTTAACCGTTAAGTTTAGTAAATAAAGGAATATTTATTTATTTATTTTTTGGCGGTTGATCTAAAAGTCACACTATATTCTAAAATATTGCATAAATAAAATAAAATAAAATATAAAATAAAAGCGTGCACGTTCTCTTAATTATATTTCTAATACGTTTTTTGTATGATTTTTTTTATTACTACTATACGTCAGTATGCAGTGTAAAGTATAATACAGTATCGTATATACACTGTATGAATGACGCTGTATATATCATGTCTACTACTGAATAAAGAAATATATAGTAAATATAAATATAATAATAATAGATTATCATGATTGATCTTAATTAATTTGCAGCTAACAACACCACAATATTAAACAATATAAATTTAAATAATGTAGTGAATAAATTAATAATTACATAAATGCATGGCCCATGAAATGAACATGGGCAAATATATACATGGGTCTTGTTTTTTTTTGTTGGTTTTGATTATTTTTTTCTATAAATGTTTATATTCTTCTTAAGCATGCTTTGTTATTACGGGTGTTGTTATTATCGTTCTTAAATATATCTATAATATTTATTATTCTTCAAATTATGATTTGAGGTACATTTTGCAACTAGTAGAGAATCTAGTTTCTAATAAAATGAAAGCCATGTTTTAATTAGGAGTTTTAGTAAATTAATCCAGTTAATTCAATATTTATTAAAAACAATTACTTTTAGCAGATACTTAAACGTAAGTATAATAATAATAATAATAATAATAATAATAATAATAATAATAATAATAATAATAATAATAATAATAATGTATCCCATATCCTCGCTGTCCAATGAAACACGAGTATCCCCATTTTTGTCGATTTTTAGTTTACTACATAATTTGAACACATTAATTGTCCCTCAGACTGTGCCAAAATTTACTTTATTTAATTTATTTTTGTGCTAAAATTAACTACTTTTACATTTACTTCCACTGAAAGTTTAGAAGATTTTTTCTCTCTCCTGTAAAGTTGCTGTTTTGGAGACTATTGTTTTTCATTGAACAGCGACGAAATGCATTATATATAGTATATGTATGTATCTATCTTGTAAGCATCTACAGGTAATCATAACATTTCCAGTATGCAATATAAGTGCAAGTATCTGTATATAATAATAATAATAATAATAATATACCTCATATGTATAATATATATTTTAAAAACTGATACTCTTAGAAATGGTTTTCGACATTTATAAAGAATGATATCTTGAAAAAAAAAGAAAACAAGCAGTAAATAAACATTTGAATGGTTGAACCCTTTCATGGATTTAGAACCATTATAAACACTGCAGAATGTATTTCCGTGTATACATAGGACCTATCTATAAACTAAATACAACTCAAAATATTACATTTGTTATTTTAATTGTAACACCAGTGGATTTTTTTTGTTAAAATGCAAAAAGCCAAAGGCAAATGAAAAATGTTATGGGTTTTTTGGTTGCGGTTCTATGTAGAATCGTTATAAACGACTCCGCTCTTTAAAGAACACCAGAAAGGAAGGTGTCGTTGAATTCAATTGGTAAAATCGTTTATTATCATGTTCACGTGATGAATTGGATTTCTAATAGTGGCGGAATATAAAACTGGACCAGAATATTCGCTCTAAAAGCTTCACCTATCGAATATACTTAATACATTATGGAGCCTTAATCCGATCATATCATATACGCTCAAATTAATATTGTAAATTAATATTATTTTAATGTTTTATATATTAACACTCCGCACCCGCGCTAAAACACAGGTGTCGCGCGCAGTGTTAATATGAAGTGAATAATTAATTGTTAAGAGTGTAGATGGTGTAATCGTGATTAATGATGGTGTGTAGCGGTTCTGAACAAAATTAAAATTAATGATTTATTTTATATATATGCATTTTTATAGCTTTAACTGTGTGTGTAGTGTGTGACTATACCAGCCTACAAATCCCTCGGCGTTTCCTCAATCGTTTTACCAGCAGATTAACCATTGTAACTACAGTTAACAGCACACAGTAAATTTGCCAGTGTTCAATTAGTGTTATTTTATTTTGTTGTTTTTACTTCTATGTTAATTTTGCTTTTCATGATGATAGTTATTTTTTCTCATTTTTATCATTAAATATAAATCAAATTATCAATTATGTATTTTTATACTATTATATTTTACTCTATGTTCTGTATATGTGTTTTAGAAAGTCTTTTCTTTTTGTCCATTTATATTCTATTTAGTGCTAAATTAACACTGTAAGCTGTTTAATTTCGAAAATTATAGTCTTCATTTAATACTTTAAGTGCTGATTCAACAACAACAAAAAAACTGTTTTAATCAACTGTGTGTACAGGTGTGTATACTCACCCAGCGGTCTGATGGTGTTCTCTTCGGGTTCCTTGTCTTTCTCCTTGCCGCTGGCCATCAGAGCAGCTATGGAGAAGGCGTTCGCTCTGGAGGAGAGCTGGGGCTTTGGGGAGCAGCTGAACTCCATACTGACCTCCAGCACTGATCAGAAAATACATTTTATTACATATTAATACAGTAGGATATTTATATAGCCAGGAAATGCACCCAATATTAATACAGTAGTGTATTTGGATAGCCTCAAATATTGGTTCATTAAAATACTCTAGTTTTAAGACAGTATTATGTTTGGATATAGCCTCAAACATCAATCAGAAAAAAAGAATCCAGAATAAACAAGTAGGATAATAGGATAGCCTCAATCACTGATCAGAAAATACCCAAGCACTGATCGAAACAGTACGATTTTTGGATACAGCCTCAATCACTGCTCAGAAAATACTCCATTATTAAACAGTAGGATATTTGGAAATAGCCTCAAGCACTGACCAGAAAATACTCCAGTATAAAAACAGTAGGATATTTGGATACAGCCTCGATCATCAATCAGAAAAAATACTCCACTATTAAACCAGTAAGATAGCAGTGAATCATCAATCATTGGTTCATTAAAAAAATACTCAAATTTTAAATCAGAAGTATATTTGGATAGCCTCAATATCTGATAGGAAAATACCAGTATTAACACAGTAGATAATTTGGATATAGCCTTAAACATCGATCAGAAAAAATACTCCAGTATTAAACCAGTATGATAACAGGATCAATCACTGATCAGAAAATACTCCAGTAGTAAACCAGTAGAATATTTGAATAGCATCAATCACTTATCCAAAAATACTCCAATATTAAACCAGTGCAATAATTGAATAGCATTAGTTAATGACCAGAAATTGCTCCAGTATTAAAACAATAGGATATTTGAATAGCCTCAATCACTGATTAGAAAATACTCCAGTCTTAAAACATTAGAATATTTGGATAGCATCAATCACTGATTGGTAAATATCCAATCACTGATCGTAAAATACTCCAGTATGCAGTAGGATATTTGGATATAGCCTCAATCACTGATCAGATAATACTCCAGTTTTAAACCGTAGGATGTTTGTATAACCTTAATCACTGCCTAGAATATATAAAAACCGTAGTGTATTTTTGATAGACTAATCAGAAATTACTCCAGTATTAAACCAGTAAAATAATAGGATAGCCTCAAAGACTTAAACAGTATTTGCATAGCCTACGTCAATGACCAATAAATACTCATGAATTGAACCAATATATATTTTGGATAGCCTCAAACACTGATCGAAAAATATTCCTGCATTTAACTAGTAGAATATGTAGATAGCATCAATCACTGATCAGAAATGACTCAGGTTTTAAAATATGAGGATATTTGGATAGCCTGAATTACTTAATTATTAATCATTTCACATTTAAATCAGTGTATAAAAAGTGTATAAAATATTGTAAAGAAATCCGGACGTCCTTTGTTTGGTTTGATCTGCATATTTTTTGGTATGTCATTTCCGTTTTTTTTTACTTATATTTTGGTATAGCTGTCTCTTGTTTTTTCCTTTTCTTTTGTTATTGGTTTTCGGTTTGTTTGGGGTATATATTTCCTTTTTTAGTATAACTGAAAATTTAATAAAATTGTTATTGTAAAAAAAAACACGCTGCTTACGCCGCTGTTAATTTAGAGGGTAACAATGAAGCCACATTTCGCGAACAAATAAACATTATGATAAATGTTACAATTCGTATCTCTTTGGTCTATATCGTGTGTGTAATAATCGTGCAAACTCAAAACTGTTGATGTTGTAAAGTCAGCGCGCCTCTAGAGAAACAGGCCAAGCTTAGAGCAGACCTGCCCGCGCCGCAGTGCACCTGCCCCGGCAGGGAGCAGCGGTACGTACCGCTCCCAAGTCAAAGCTCCGGAGCTCTTTACCTGCACCCCGAACCGGGATAAGCCCCATTGTAACAGCTCCCACCAGTAACTCTCCTCCAGTTACACTCCAATAAAGAACTAATTATTTGTTTAGCTTCTACTACTTACATTTTAAAAATAGCCTCCTTACTCCTATTTCATTTTTTTCCTCGTTTTTATTCGTATCGTTCAATAAAACCCCTTTCCAGATACATCTTTCCATCCAGAGTGAATCGGATTGTGATTGGAGGTAAAAAGTATAAACATAAACCATTCCGATACCCTTTTGGTTTATACTGTGTTCCATCACACCTGCACACGCCCCCCCCCCCCCCTACACTCCAGCAAGAACATAGCAGACGTATGTAGCCTAGTATGAAGATGATCCGTCCAGACAAACTCCAGTCCAACTAAGCTAAATATATTTATATTGTTCTGTATGTAAAATGCATTAATTTTTTAATAAGCATATATGCAGATGATACACGAAGGAGGAGCCTAGTGTAAAATCCCAAATTATATTATCAACATTGCCATTTTATTTTTTAACATTAAAGTCATTATGGCTTTTGGAACAATGTGAAATCACTCCAGTTTTAAACCAGTAGAACAATAGGATAGCCTCAAATACTGGTTAGAATATAGTATTTTGATAGCCTCAATCACTGACCAGTAAATACTCCAGAATTTAACCAATATAATTGTTGGATAGCCTCAAACACTGATCTAAAAATATATTCATGTATTAAACCTGTAGGATAATATGATTGCCTCTATCACTGATTAGAAAATACCCCAGTATTTAACCAGTACAATATTTTTTCTGATCAATCATGGATCAGAAAAGTGGTTTGGGGAGGGGGTAGGGCAGTATAGGACTCTGTGGGCGTGGCCTAAGCTTTTGTCATTAATGGCTTTATTTTTCCCCTTTTATACTTTAAGTAGTTTTGAAACTAGTATACTGAGATAGCCTCAATAACGGAACTAAGAATAATTCACTATTAAAACAATAAGATAGCAGGATAGCATAATTCATTGGTTTATTTAAAAATACTCCGATTTTAAACCAGAAGAATATTTGGATAGCATCAATCACTGATCAGAAAATACTCAAATATTAAACTTTTATTTATATTTGAATAGCAATAATTAATGACCACAAATTGCTCCAACATGAAACCAGCGAAATAACAGGATAGCCTCAATCACTAATCAGAAGGTGCTTCAGTAGTAAATCCGTTGAATATTGGATAGCATCAATCACTAATCAGAAAATCCAGTATTAAACAGTAGAATATTTGTATAACATCAATCACTGGCCAGGAAATTAGCTCAATATAAAAAACATAGCGTATTTTGATAGCATTAATCATCGAACAGAAATTACCCCATTTTAAACCAGTAGAATAATAAGCTAGCCTCAAACACTGATTAGAATATACTATTTTGATAGCCTTCATATACTGCATATACATATACATACTTTTACTTAAATAGCTAAAACTTCAAAATTTAACCAATATATTTTTTCGGTAGCCTCCAACACTGATCAGAAAATATTCCGATGTTAAACCAGTAGGGTAATACGATAGCCTCCATCACTGATCAGAAATACTCTAGTTTTTAATCAGTAGAATATTTAGAAAGCATCAATTATGGATCAGAAATGACTCCAGTTTTAAAATATGAGGATGTTTTTATGGCCCCAATAATTTAATGAACGTTATATCGTTATAATCATTATAAATCAATCATTATAATTAAAAAAAGGGTTAAGCTGATACTTCAATTTCTACAGAAATATTTTAAACCATAGTATACTTCTACCTACAGAGTAATAAATGAGAATACCAGTAACTCTCCATCAGTTACACACCATCAGTTATACTCCATCAGTTATACTCCGACAGCTTGGATTAGCGTGATCAGAGCGATCGTTTAACGGGTCAGCGTGAGCCGCGGTTAGGATAAAAAATAAAAGAAAAAGCTAAACAATGTTTAAAACTAAAACGTACACACATTCAGATCAGATACTTCTTCGTTGTACTATGATACTCTAATACTCTTTGTAGTGCGTATAGATAAATAACAGCAACAACAATAATAATGATAACAATACAAATAATTACGTTATTGAGTCTATACATTTTACTATTTTTACTATTATCAAAACATAATCACAGATCAGAAAATGCGTGACTCTTAAACAATACAATATCTGTTTTGCCGCAACTACCGATAAGAAAACATTCCCATTAATAAATCTGTGGCACAGCCTCAAATACCTGATCGGAAAATATTCTCAATATTAAACCACATTAAACCATATAAAGTATGGATAAATTATTGTGTGTGTGTACATTTTGCACAATTTACAACACAACGCTTATCCAAAACACTGCTAATTAATACCGCCGATTTTGCTGCTGCTGAAGGTAATACAACTGTGTGAATTTGCATTTTGCCAATATTGACACTAATAAAAAAAACAGCTGCTGCTAAAAACAATAAAATAATACAATTATTAATACTAGCAGCATTACAGGCCCTGGAAATAAACAATACCATATCGCTCATTCTAGCGACATCAGCAACAAACAACAAGAGTTTTAATCAAATTATAATAAGAATAAGATGAAGTTAAGAAAATCTACTGGTGTTTATATACATTAGATCATACACACCCAAAAAACACTAAATAGCAAACTAAAATTGCTAATCACTAATTCATATTTAATAACAAATAGTAACATTAACAATAATAATAATGACTGTGACTTCTTTGTACTTCTGATACTACTACTAATCATAATTATTACTTTTAAAAACCACTGCTTATATTAAGACCACGTTTTTTCTGCCAGCATTTTTAAAGAGTTTTAAAGAGGTGAATAAACTAGCGCTTGTAAAAAACTGCAATACTGCAATACCAAAAACACAATAATAATAATAATAATAATAATAATAATAATAATAATAATAATAATAATAATAATAATAATAATAACATTGTATATATGTTTTAATTTTTAATTATTTTACTAATAAAGCTAAACAAAAGGTAATTTCAGCGATGTCATTGCAGGACTATTTTGGTTTCGGTAACAATAATGTGTTTAAAGAACTTACATAATTTTTAACTTTGTGTTTTTTCACGTTCACATATTCTTAAAAAACAAGGTCCTTCACTGAATCAGCTCAACGCTCAATAAACCGTTTGAAGCACCATTTGTTTACCACAAGTAAAGCGCAAAAGACAACAGTAATAATATTGCATCATTACATCATTAATTCTTGCGATATTAATATTACTACTTATATTATTACTACCGGTTAAATTCTTACTGTAACTGTTACACAACAACACAAGCAATACTACGAATCCTAACAGACAATACTATTAATACTAATAGCACTTTAATACCACCATACGATTACTACTACTACTACTGTTACTAATCTAATAATCATACTAATACTAATACTAAAACTAATAATAATAATAATAACAATAATAATAATTTTTTGGCCCGCCACCACCAAAATATAGCTAAACAGAAAACAAAATCATGAACATATGTGCAATTTTAACTAATGATTATGCTACGGTTTATCTTGTGTTGGATTATTCTGATTTACTGTAATGTACTACTACTACTATTGCTACTACTACTATTGCTACTACTACTACTACTACTACTAATAATAATAATAATAAAAATAAATAAATAATAATAATAATACATCAGCAGCCACTAACACTACTACTACTGTTATTGCTACTACTTATAACAGTTAACTTAAAACAGTAATTATTAATAAGCGTTATAAGACATCCATAAATGTGTTTTTATTTCCTCAGGAGTCTCTCTCAGTTCTTACCTCGCTCTCTCTCTCGCGCTTAGTGTCCGAATTGCCCCGGCGCGCGCTGGATTTGCCCCTGCAGGCTCTGGCGCAGATGATCCGGGGTAGTTCCTCAGATCTGCGGGTTCGGGGTTTGCAGGATTATGGGATGTTCAGGCGGTGGGTGAGGGACTAGGTTTGGACTCTTCACTGTCCTCAACTTCAGCCCTACATCCCCTCTGCGCGCAGCCAACCAATCAGCAGCGCCCCCGCCGCGTCACCGCCTACCGCATGGGGGTGGAGTTAGGGTCGTCGGGGGGCGTGACTCTGGAGACGTCATCACGTCCGTCAGAGAGGTGCGTCAGAGAGTCTCGCTTGTAAAACGAAAAAATAAAATGAAAAAAAAAAACTATTTTAATTATAAATACATTATGGTGGAAAAGTATTTGTTCCAAAAGTATTTGTCCCTTTTAAATTTCTTTTGTTTTTGGTAAAATCAGACAAGGATAACGTGAGCAAATACAAATAAAATCGCTTTATAAATTATGATTTGATTTATTAACCCTTTCAGACCTAAATTGAAATGCAAACAAGATTCAGTAAATACATGAATCAAATAATAAATAAATAATTAAAAAAAACAATTTGTTTATCATTGTTATTTTGATCCTGTATAACTTTTATTCAACTAATTTTATGTCACAAATAATTGAGTAAAACTAAATACATGATAGAAAAATATATATTTTGTCTCATTAGCTATGATGCTGCCATGTTTTACTTTCAGTGTGCAGATTAAAATTCTTAATCTGTGGGCGGGGCTAATATGCTGTTTGATTGGCCGATAAATGTCCCCACTGCATTAAGTGCAAGAATACACAAGAAAAAAGAAAATACATGATGTCCATGTACTTTGAATGTTTAGACTTTGAGTAGGATAGTCCAAAATCTTAGTTTAGTTCAGAGGTAGACTTTTTGGTGGGCTTCAGATCATTGTCCTGTTGCAGAACCCAAGTACTGAGCTTAAGGTCAAAATCTGATGTGATTTCTTGATTGTACAGGTCTGGCAGTAATCAGGTATAAAAAAAATACAACTAGTCACAGTTAATTCAGAGGGGACCAATTAGTTTCACTTTTTCTATTTATTTTGATTTTCTGTTCATTTATTATTTTTTTTATTGCTACATTTGTCATTTATTCATCCATTCACACTAACAATGTGCTAACCAGAGTTGGTTACTGTGTGAATATAGTACAATCCCTGAGTTAATTAATGTGTGAGTATAGTACCATTTCTGAGTTGGTTACTGTGTGAGTATATAGTATAATGTCTGAGTGGTTTAGTGTGTAAACTTATAGTATAATCTCTGAGTGGATTAGTGTGTGAGTATATAGTATAATCTTTCAGTGGGCTAATGTGCGAATATATTATAATCTCAGAATGGATTAGTTTGTGAGGATAATATAATCTCTGAGTGGGCTACTGTGTATATAGTATAATCACTGAATGTGTTTCTGTGTGAGTATATAGTATAATCTCTGAGTAGGTTAGGTTGTGAGTATAGTATAATCTCGCAGTGGGTTAGTGTGTGAATATATAGTCTAATCTTTAAATGTGTTTTTGTGTGAATATAGTATAATCCCTGAGTTACTGTATGAGTAAATGGTAAAATATACGTATATGGAGTAGGATAGCGTGAGAGTATATAGTATAATCTTTGGGTTCATTTATAAGTATAGTATAATTTATGAATGTGTTAATATGTAAGTATATAAGTATATAAGTATAAATAATCTTTAAATGTGTTACTGTGTGAGTATGGTATAATCCCTGAGTTACTGTTTGAATATATGGTATGATCTATATAATATATAGATATTATATATATATTATATAGATATATAATCTATATAACCCTATATAATAAATAGGGTTCATTGGGTTCATTTATAAGTATAGTATAATTTATGAAGGTGTTAATATGTAAGTATATAAAATAATCTGTGTGTTAATGTGTGAGTATATAGTATAATCTCTTGGTTATTGTGTGAGTATATAGTATAATCTCTGAACAGGTTAGTGTGAGAGTATATAGTATAATCTCTGGATTACTGTGTGAGTATATAGTATAATCTCTGAATTAATGTGAGAGAGTAGGGTTCATTCATGAGTATAGTATAATTTCTGAATGTGTTAATATGTGACCATAAAGAATAATCTCTAAGTATTTTAGCTTGCGAGTTTAGAATAATCTCAGAGTATGGTAGTACATTATTGTAGGTTGTGACTGGTTATTTTTGGTGGATTGGCTCGGAGGCTCAGTGTCAGTATCGCAGTGTTTTAAACCCATTAGATTTTCCATTGTGGATGCAGTGCTGCACATATATTACAGCAGACCTGCTGCTCTATTAGATTAGCCTGTGGATAATGTGCTAAAAGCTCCACTTAGCCTGAATCCCACTCAACATGATTCACACATCGGGGGCTGCTGAGCCTGAAATCGCCCACCTCAGCAAGGTAACAAGGTGAACTCAATTCCATCCTGGCAGCAAAGCCAACAGTTTTATAAAAAACGAAAGAAAAAACGAAAGCCTATATTCATTTTAATGATTTGTACAAAATTATTTTAAAAATAAAACACTTCTTAAAGCAAACACCTCAGAAAACTTCCTACCATCTTTCATACCTGTTAAGAAACTTCAATATTTTCAATATCCCAACATCTTCAACACCTCCAAACACACTCTAAACATTTATAGAACCTTCTTCAATATCCCAACTGTTTCAACACATCCTTCAACACCTTCAATCTAACTCCCAATATCATCAACACCTTTAAAATACTTTCAACAACTTGAATACTTCCGAAACAAACTTCCTTAAAAACTCTAAAATGTTAGCATTTTTAACCCCTCCAAACAAACTTATTTGCAGTAGCTTCAAAAACCCACCAACATCTTCATCACCTGTAAATATCTTCCAATATTCTCAACACCTTTAAAATACTTCAAACATCTTGAATACTTCCAAAACAAACTCTCTAAAACTCTCCATTTCTAGCATATTCAACACCTCCAACCAAACTCCTAACATTTTCAGTACCTTCACAAAACCACCAACACATTCACCACCTATAAAAACGTCTAATATCCTCAACACCTTTAAAATACTTCGCACATCTTGAATATTTCCAAATAATGTCCAAAAACCTCTAAAATTTCCACCTTCTTTAACAACTACAAACAAACTACAAACATTTTAGTACCTTCAAATGAACTACCAACATCTTCACCACCTCTAAATAACTCCTAATATCACCAATACATCAAACTTCTTGAATACTTCCCCAAAAACTCTACATTTTTAGCATATTCAACACATCTTAACAAAACTCCAAACATTTTAGTACCTTCTAAAACATCTCTTCACCAAACTCTGAACATTTAAAGAACCTTTAAGCAAACTACCAATATATCTAGGAAAATTCCCAAAAACCTTCCTCTTATTTAATATCCCAACGGTTTTAAAACATTCTTGAATATTTATTGAAATGAAAACATTTTCAGTACCTTCAAAAAAGTTCATGGCCTGTTAAACACTGAGAATTCTGTAAGGTCTAAACCTGAGTTGATGCCTCCACAGAGTCGATGATGAAACTCTGTGTAATCCTGGAAGAAGTTCCTGGTGAGAAAAGTAGCGTTTATGAATCTGATGTTTATAAACCGAATTCTCTCTGTTTCTCTCAGTGTTTAAACTCAGATTGCAGCCAGGCTGAGGTTGCTCTCATTCTGCTCCAACAGGCGATAAGAAGGCAGATCCTGTCTAGACGTCTCCTCAGACTGGATTCTCTCGTCTTCTACATCCTCACAGTTTCTCACCGGCTGCTGGAGTCCAGCAGATTTCTAATGCAATATAATGATCTGACCCAAATCAACTAATTAATACTCCCAGTGGTTCAACTGGTTCAGATGTTTCGATGAAGATTTGTTTTGGTGATCCTGAAGATATGTTTGGAGATTTTTGGGGGTGTAAATGATTTAATATTGGGAGGTTAAATTAAGATTTTAAAGGTAAGGGAGTTTATTTGAATGTTACATTTCTTTTGGAAGTGTTGAAGAAGGCTTGTGTGGAGGTTTTGAAGATGATGGGAGCTTGGTTGGAGTGGTGAAGATTTTGGGAATACAGGGGTGTTAAGAATGTTAGGAAGTTGGTTGGTAAAGATTTAGTGAATTTGAAGGTGTTAGGAATTTGGTTAGAACCGGTGAAGATTTGGGGAATTTAAAAGTGTTGAAGATGTTGGGAGTTTGGTTAGAACTGGTGAAGATTTGGGGAATTTTGAGCTGTTGGGAATGTTGGGGGTTTGAAGATAGTGAAGATTTTGGGAATTTGGAGGTGTTGAGGATGTTGTAAGTTTGGTTTGGGGAATGTGGAGTTGTTGTGAATGTTGGGAATTTGATTGGAGGTGGTGAAGATTTGGGGAATGTAGAGCTGTTGAGGATGTTGGAAGTTTGGTTGGAGCTGGTGAAGATTTGTGGAATTTGGAGGTATTGAGGATGTTTGGAGTTTGGTTGGGGACGGTGAATGTTTAGAATATACTGTCAGTCTGGTATAAGGTGGTAAAGATGTTGGAAATTTAAAGGTGTTGAGAATGTTGGGTGTTGGATTGAAGATTTTGGGAGATTTGGGGAATTTGGCTGTGTTGAGGATGCTGGAAGTTTGGATAGAACTTGAGAAGATTTGGGGAGTTTTTAGCAGTGTTTAGGATGTTGGGAGTTTGATTGGAGGTGGTGAAGATTTGGGGAACTTTGGGGTTTTGAGGATGATGGAAGTTTGGTTAGGACTGGTGAAGATTTTGGGATTTTAAAGGTGTTGGGATTGTAGGGAGTTTGATTGGAGGTGGTTAAGATTTGGGTAATTTGAAGATGTTGGGAGTTTGATTAAAGATGGTGAAGATTTTAGGAGTTTAGCTGATGTGTTGAGAATGTCTGGAGTTTGATTGGAGGTGGTGAAGAGTTTTGAGAATTTGAAAATGTCGAGGATGTTTGAAATTTGGTTGGAAGGAGTACAGGTTTTGGGATGTTGGAAGTGTTGAGGATCTTGGGAGTTTGATTGAAGGTGGTGAAGATTTTGAGATTTTGAAGGTGTTGAGGATGTTGGGAGTTTGATTGGGGATGGTAAAGAATTAGAGGATGTAGGCACTCTGGTAGAAGGTGGTAATGATTTGGGGAATTTGGAGGTGTTGCGGCTGTTGGAAGTTTGATTGGGGTAGTGAAGATTTGGGAATTTTAAGATGTTGGGAGTTTGGTTGGGGAACGAGAAGATTTAGAGGATGTTGGCACTCTGGTAAAAGGTGGTAAAGGTTTGGGGAACTTGGAGGTGTTGAAGATGTTGGAAGTTTGATTTAAGGTGGTGAACTTTTGGGGAACTTGGAGGTGTTGAGGATGATGGAAGTTTGGTTAGAACTGTAGAAGATTTGGGGAATTTTGAGCTGTTAAGAATGTTAGTAGTTTGGTTGAAGATTTTGGGAGATTTTGGTAAATTCCAGTCCACAGTCTCTGCTGAAACTGGACTGAAGTGGTTAAAGTGGAGAACATGTGGTTGAGGCGTTACAGCAGACTGGATCAGCTGGACTACCCCCCCCCCCCTCCTCCAGAGGGCTGACAGGCCTGAGGTGGCAGAGCCTCGGCCTCCGTTCATATGACTAATTAGACAGGCGTCACGCTGAGCGCTTCTTTTTGATGCTGATCCTGGTGCTAATTGCTACGTCCGTCCGGGGCACACCGAGGTTAAGTTCAAATACAGATCCCCCCCCTGCACCCCCCCACCCTCCATACTGCCCCCTCCCTCACCCCAGCTCAGCTCTGACCCAGTCAGACCAGCCCAGAGTCTGTACGGGTTTTCAGAGTTCAGCAGAGGGAGGGGAGGAGGGCATCGGGTAGTTTGTTTGGAGAATGTTGGTAGTTGGTTTGGGAATTTAGAAGGTTTTGGTTGGTTATTCAAAGGTATAGAAGTTTTTGGTGTTTTAGAAGTAAACGTAGAATTGAAATTCTTTAGCGGTAGAGATGAGTTTGGTAGTTTTTTGGAAGATTGGAGGTTTTGAAGATTTTCTGAGTTTGTTTAGAGGTCTATTTTGAAAGTGTTTTTAGAGGTTTCAAAGCTGATGGTATGTTTGGAAATAAAGAAGATTTTGGGGGGTTGTTCAGTAGTTTAGAAGACTCTGTTAGTTCAATGATTTTCTGAGTTTGTTTAGTGATATCAGCAGTTTGTTTATGGGTACACGAATTCCGCAGGTTGCTTAAAGTTGAAAAAGTAGTGTAGAACATTTTGGTAGTTTGGAGGTTTGGAAGATTTTCTGATTTTGTTTTACGGAGTAAAATATGCTGGTAGTTTGTTTGGGAGTGTGGAATATTTTGGAAGTGCTCTTAGAGATTTTAAAGCTGGTGGTGTGTTTAGGAGTGAAGAAGTTTTTGGGGGTTTAGTAATTTAGGAGACTCTGGTAGTTTGATGATTTTCTGAATTTGTTTAGATAGTACATTTAGAATATTTGAGTGTAAAAGAAAGGAAGTTGGAGTTGTTTAATTTTCGGGAGCTTGTTTTTGGTAGTTTGGAGGTATATTTAGAATATTCAAGTGTAAAATATTTTGGGAGGTTGGAGGTGTTGACTTTTTGGGGGGTTGTTCAGTAGTGTAGAAGGTTTTGGTAGTTTGGATGTATATTTAAAATATTTCATTGTAAGAGATTTTAGGAGGTTGAAGGTGTTGAATTTTCGTTGAGATTTCTAAGCTGGTGGTGTGTTTGGGAGTAATATATATTTTGGGGGTTGGTTTGGTAGATTACAAGACTCTGGTAGTTTGATGATTTTCTAAGGTTGTTTAGGGATATCAGCAGTTTGTTTAGATGTGCACACAAATTCTGCAGGTTTGTTAGAGGTAAAAAGTACTGTAGTAAACGTTGGTTGTTTGGACATGTTAAATATGTTGGTAGTTTGTTTAAGAGTGTAGAATTATGGAGAACTTTGGAGGTACACATTAGACTATTCAAGTGTAAAAGATTTTGGAGTTTGGAGGTGTTAAATTTCCGGGTAGTATGTTTAATAGTGTAGAAGGTTTTTGTAGTTTGGAGGGATAAAATCTACAACTAATCAATTTAAGAAGTTTATTCACACTCAGTCCTTTCTTTAGCAAATAGAAAGGAAGTTAACAGGAGAACCAATAGGGTTTCTGCTGTAGAGAGAGAGAGAGTGAGAGGTGATTAATGTTATGTGTGAGAGTGAGAGAGTGAGAGAGTGATAGAGTGATAGTGTGGGAGGAGTGTAGCTGGTGCTCAGAGCTCTGTTAACTGTGATAAATGAGGTTTGCTTTGGGCTGCTGCTAACTGCTGACCTCCGACCCCCAGCAGCTCTAATGCCCTTATGTTAAACTGAGGCTCTTAGCTCTGTCAGTGACTCTCTCTCTCTTTTTCTCTCTCTTTCTCTCTCTTTTTTCTCTTTCTCTTTTTCTCTCTTTATCTATTTGTCTCTCTCTCTCTCATTCTCTCTCTTTCTCTTTTTTCTCTCTCTCACTCTCTCTTTTCTCTTTATCTATTTTTCTCTCTTACTCTCTCTCTATTTTCTTTCACATTATCTTTTTCTCTCTGCCCCTCTATCTTTCTCTCACTCTTTTAATCTATCTTTCTCTCTCTCGCTCTCTCTCTCTCTCTTTATCTTTATATATGTTTCTCTCTCTATCTTTCTCTTTCTCTCTTTATTTCTCTTTCTTTTGCTCTCTCTCTCTTTATGTTATTTTCTCTTTCTCTATCTTTCTCTTACTGGCTGTCTCTATCTTTTCTCTTTATCTTTCCCTCTCTCTCTTAATATGTTTCTCTCTCACTCTCTTTCTCTTTTCTCTCACTTTATATTTCTCTCTCTGCCCCTCTATCTTTCTCTCTCTCGCTTTCTCTTTATCTTTCTCTCTTTACATTTCTCTCTCTATCTTTCTCCTTCTCTCTTTCTCTCTCTTTCTTTTGCTCTCTCTCTTTATATTATTTTCTCTTTCTCTATCTTTCTCTCTCTCTCTTTATCACTATTTCTTTTGCTCTCTCTCTCTTTATATTATTTTCGCTTTCTCTATCTTTCTCTCACTTGCTGTCTCTTTATCTTTTTCTCTCTATCTCTCTCTCTCTTAATATTTTTCTCTCTCTCTATCTTTCTCTCTTTGCCTATCTCTCTAACTGTCTAACCTCAGTTTCATAACAACATCATTCATTTCACTACATGGTAATTCCTGCCGGTAAGTATGGAGATGCTCAGAATTTGCACTATAATTAAAGTATAGGCACTCTGCCTGCTCTAAATCAAATACAAGATCACAGTCAAACTCATTGAGTTTAACTCATTTAAAAAGAGAAACTACACTAAAGTGAAAGTATCCCAAATGTGTCCCAAACCTATTTCAAATATAACAGCAGAATCTATTTACTAAAATAAAACAGTAGAGAGACTTTACTACTGTGAAATTAGAGACATTGTTACATAATAAATAAAACTCAAATGAAAAAAGAAGAAACTGTAGTGAAACTACAGTGAGAATATGGGGACTGTATCACAATTTAAATAAATTGAAACTGTAATAAACTTTACTAAAGTGAAAGTGAAAGTATGAGCACTGTTTCAAAAAAAGCATAGGTACTGTTTTACAATGTATCTCGATCAGAAGAGTGGAACCTGCACAATAGTGGAATTAGAGGTACTGTTTTATAATATAACTCTGGTAAAAGAAAAATAACTGTATTACTACAGTAAATGTAGGGGTACTGTATCGCAATCTAATTTGATTGAATGGAATCACAGTAACTACACAGTAGTGAATTACGGGTAATTTATCATAGTCTAACTCAATTTAAAGAGCAGAAACTGTAAGAAAGTGAAATTGTATAATTGTGTGAATGATTGTGAAAAAGCCACAGTTTTGACGAGGTAATTTCCTGAGGTCTGATATATAATTTATAGTTATATGAGATATATAACAGTAAAGGACTGAAAAGAGTTCTCGCTTTTTTCAAATCTAGTATCTTATTTACAGTTCTGCAGACGTGTCTAGTGTAACTGTGTGTGTGTGTGTGTGTGTGTGTGTATGTGACAGTGTGAAGAGGCTGAGTGAGATAACAACCTTGGCATGGGCACCCTGCTCTCACTCTGGTCCTGTAGGTCACACTGCACTCCCTGAACCAAGTGCCAACCTTCAAATGCCCTCCCTCACTTTCTCAACCTCACAGCTCTTCCTCTCTCTCTCTCTCTCTCTCTCTCTCTTTATCTATCCATCCAACTCAATTAAAAGAGCAGAAACTGTACTATAGCAAAAGTATGGGTACTGTATAACATTGTAACTCAATTAACAGAGCAGAAAAGAGGAAGTGCAGGTACCATCCATCCATCCATCCATCCATCCATCCAACCAACCAACCAACCAACCAACCAACTAACTCGTTTAAAAGAGCAGAAACTGTCCTATAGCGATTGAATGGGTACTGTATAACCTTCTAACTCAATTAAAACAGCAGAAACTCTACTATTCATCCATGCATACATCTCAGTTAAAAGAGCAGAGACTGTCCTATAGCAAAAGTATGGGTACCGTATATTATTGTAACAGTGATTGTGCAGGTACTATAACACATTCTCAATATAAACTCAAATAAAGAGCAGAAACTGTACTGTAGGCAAAGTATAGGTACTGTATCTAACTCAATTGAAAAAGCCAAGCAAACATTCTATCTATCTATCCATCTATCCATCCATCCGTCCATCCATCCATCCAACCAACTATAATATAGCAAAAGTATGGGTACTGTAACCCTCTCTTACTCAATTGAAAAAGCCAAGTGAACGTTGTATCCACAAGAAGCATGCTCAGGCCTTTCACATTCTCTTTTCTGTTGTAACCTCTCTCTCTCTCTCTGTCTTTCTCTCTCTTTTTTCTTTACTCTCTTCTCTCTCTCATCCCCTTGTTTTAATCACTCTCTCTCGCTCTCTCTCTCTCTCGGCGTGTCTGGCGCTGTTCTTCTGTTCAGAACGGTGTAAAATCTCTAAATGGGAATGTTTGACGTTGCTGTATGAATAATAGAGGAGGTGCTGGTTAAAGCCGTGTGGACGTGGTGGGGTGGAGTGGTGGGAGGCCTCTGGTGGGCCGGGAGTGTGTCAGACGGTTTCTGGGGGAAAGAGCAGAGGAGTAAAGCCTCTTTGCAGCCTCGCACGGTCGGAGCCGAGGTTTTAGCAGCAGAGCCACGGTGCTAAAAGCCTGAGAGAGAGAGAGAAAAAGAGAGAGAGAGGACACTTTAATTGTGTTGGTGTCTCTCGGCCCTCCCTCCCTCGTGACTCTCCAGCAGTGATCACATGTGACTCGTCCTGGACACGCTAAACTGTGCTCCTTGCGTCCTTTTATTACTTTGACCTCTGCCTCGAGTCGCTCGCGCAAAACTCTGACAGATTTTCACTCCAGAGCCTTTTAACAGCAGCAGTTTCCAGTTCCATAGTCTGATCTTTCAGGGTTATACACCTCTGTTTGGTTTAGATTTAGGGCATGGCAGTGTGTCTTTGCTATTGTAACGACAGGAAAAGTACACCTTGCTCGGCTCAAAACCCACAAAAGGCATGTACTAATTCTCTGATTTAATCATGTGTGTGATTAATTTTGGGCGTAACGTGAAATAAACCAATCAGAGTGTCTCTTGCTCATCCTTCTCTTTAAGAATAGATCAGGTGAGCTCGGATTGTCATTTTAACGGTGCAGCTACCTGGACGTGTCCAAAAAACGCTTCTCAGCAGAGGAAACTGAGCTGCTGCTTGACGCTGTGAAGGAGCTCCAGCAGCTCATTTACGGGAACAGCAATGTTATTTTATTTACTATTCTGTTTATTGTTGATGCAAAAGTTGGGTTATAACACTTGTGTTACAAAGATAGCAATGAACGTCTGACTGTTGAATCTGTCTAGGTTGTATTCAGTCAATGGAGTTCCTGTGTTTTCTGTTACCAAGATAAACAAACAAAACTCCAGAAATGTACCTGAACACATCTAATTTCCAGACCACAACACCCATCAGTGTAGATATATTCAGAAGCACTTTGATATCAGAAGGACTTTAAAAGTATCCTCTCATCAGGAGAGAAAGCCCCAGTAAAGGAAGAGCGAGAGTTTTCTCTGTTTGATTTGTTGTCCACTAACTAACAAAATTAGGGTAAAAATGAGTAAATTTAACAAATAATTCAGTGTTTCACCCATTAAAATGTACAATGCGATGGTTGGCAGTTTTGCTATTAGGACAGTTAAACTCTTACTGTCCAGATAAGCTGCTTTACAGATCTTATTCTTAGATGGGCTGAAGTTTACTGGTCTGGCAGGTAGGGCTGGACCCGAATATTCGGGTATTCGGATATTCGTTCGTTGAGTAGGTATTCGGTTTTTAATTTTGGTATTCGGATATTCGTTTTTTTTCTCCTTTCCAGAGTTCCACCTCACTCTAACCACTTCTGTTCTCGCGGGTCCCGTCAGAATATCTTGCGCGCGGGACAGAACTGAACTGTTATTGGCTGGAGCGGGAGTTTAATCCAGACGATGCGGGAGCAAATTAATAAATAGTTAAGAAAACTGTAATAATTGTAAAAAAAAAAAAACCTAAAGAAAACTCTCAACGCGCAGGATGGACCGACACACACACGCACACACCGATGGTGTTTGGACTGGGGTAAGGAACGGGACCGCACTATTCAGCGCTGCTGTTTTAATAAATATATAAGTAAATTTGAAGCATTAAATGTAGTTTATTTAATTTATATTAGGAACGTGGGGCGGGAGCGGCAGAAATGTGTATGTGGCGGGCGGGCGCGGGATTAAAAGAAGCAACTTTTTTGCGGAGCGGTAACGAGACAGAAACGCGGGAGCGTGGAAGAGTGGGTTTAAAAATCAGTCTCGCGCAGACCTCTATTATACATGATAAAAAAAAATGCAGGCTCTTCGAAACTGATTTATATAATAAAACGTAAGGGGTAATGTGGCAACAGTAGGGGCTAAATCGGTTACAAAAGCCTGGCCTACAAAAATGATGTCTGAACGAATTTCCTCTTATCTAATATAATTTAAAATGGTTTAAAAATATAAAATAATTTCTAAGCAAACGAAATATTTAATATTGAGCTTATAGCCCAAGTGCAAAAATACAAAATCAGTAATACGGCTATGCCCTGCACAATCCTTAAACCGAAATAGACCAAGTACAATAACGTCATTAACAATGACTTTCCTCTACTCTAATATAATTTAACATGGTTTAAAAATATAAAATAATTTCTAAACAAACGAAATATTTAATATTGAGCTTATAGCCCAAGTGCAAAAATACAAAATCAGTAATATGCCCTGCACAATCCTTTAACCGAAATAGACCAAGTACAATAACATCATTAACAATGACTTTCCTCTACTCTAATATAATTTAACATGGTTTAAAAATATAAAATAATTTCTAAACAAACGAAATATTTAATATTGAGCTTATAGCCCAAGTGCAAAAATACAAAATCAGTAATATACCCTGCACAATCCTTTAACCGAAATAGACCAAGTACAGTTTACAATGACTGTCCTCTAATATAATCAACAATGTTTAAGAATATAAAATACTTCCTGAACAAACGTTTTTTTTGTTTGTTTTTTTAAGCAAATAGCCTAAGTGTGAAAACACAAACAGCAATTTACTGGGCTGGCTTGCGCAGCGGAGAAACCGCGCAGCAGCAGCCTCCTAGCCTGCTTACAGCGGATAAGCCGCGGTGTGGGGCAGCAGAAATTCCGGGATGAAAACACAAAGAAATCTGAGCTAAAAACACAGAAAAAATATGGGGTGAAAACACAAAAATCCGGGATAAAAACACCAAAAATCCGGGGTGAACATGTCTCGTCGGTCAGAGCAAATTGAACATTTTTCAGTGGATTAAAGGGGCCGTGATTTGCTTTTTTTTTTTTTTACCTCTTTTTTTAAAAACGAATATTCGAATATTCGCTTCGAATCAGTGCCGAATATCCGGAGCTCAAAAAACGCTATTCGGGCCAGCCCTACTGGCAGGGTTTCAGGAGGTACAGAGGCAGTATGCCGTTGTGGAGCTGCCGTCTCATAAGGGCAAAAAGTGGGATTAGTGATAATACTAACAAAACACAGTGAAGCAGACAGGGTCAACCTGCCAGGAGAAAGAGGTCTTTGTTACACAAGAGCAGGGATTGGTGGAGCTTATCTGCCTGGGTGAGTTTCTTCAGTGACATTTTTCAGGAAAAATATATGTACACTTACTTACACTTCTTACTATGATAAACAAAATCATTAAATCAAACCCTGAGAAACCCTAGCTGTGGACATGTTTTGTGGATGAGCATTATCCCGATGAAAATGCTATCATTTAAAAGTCCTTCCATGATAAGAGTGTCGTATGCAATGTTCCTCAGATCATTAATCACTCCAGCAGTTTACACTGCGAACTCTTCAGTCCACCTCAAAGGCTTGAATTGGACTGAAGCTCTCATTCAAACCAGACCATCAACAGATGAGACATAGAAACTTAATTTGTTGCTAAAAACACAGGTGGATTGAGATGGACAGAGAGATGGTGAACAATGTGTCAAACCGAGAGGAGGTGCAGCGGCTGACAGACTGGTGTACACTCAACAACCTTCACCTGAATGTGGACAAGACACTCTCCACTCAACACCGACGGGTCCTCTGTGGAGATTGTTAAGAGCACCAAGTTCCTTGGTGTCCACTTAGCAGATAACCTCACCTGGACCCTGAACACCAGCTCTACAGCCAAGAAAGCCCAGCAGCGTCTCTACTTCCTCCGGAAGCTGAGAAAGGCCCGTCTCCCTCCACCCATCCTCACACTCTTCTATAGAGGGACCATTGAGAGCATCCTGAGCAGCTGCATCACTGCCTGGTTTGGGACCTGCACCGTCTCTGACCGCAAGACCCTCCAGCGTATTGTGAGGACAGCTGAGAGGATCATCGGCGTCTCTCTCCCCTCCATCACGGACATTTACACCACCCGCAGCATCCGCAAAGCAACCAGCATTGTGAATGACCCCACCCATCCCTCACACGAACTGTTCTCCCTCCTGCCTTTGGGAAGAAGGTACCGCAGCATCCGGTCCAGCACGACCAGATTCTGCAACAGCTTCTACCCCCAAGCCATCAGACTCCTCAACTGCAGAGACTGAACTGATGTTTTTTCTGTACATGCACACACACTCTTACCCCACTTACCCCAGAAAATGGTAAAGCATTTGCACTAAAAAACCCTACTACCTCACTGGACTCTATTGCACACTGTGTAATAGAGGTAATTACTACCTCACTGGTCTCAACATTATTGCACACTGCATAATTTGCACACTGTCTTGATATTTATTATTCTTTGTCTGTATTGTGTTGTATTGTCTGTCTGCACTTTTGTACTGTTGCACTATTGTTCTGTCTACACTGTGTTTATGTGCACCGTGGTCCCTGGAGGAACGTTGTTTCGTTTCACTGTGTACTCTGTATATAGCTGAAATGACAATAAAAACCACTTTGACTTTGACTTTTGACTTTAAAACCGTCTTGCTTCCAATGATGATGAGCCTCCTCTCAAAGTTTATTAACTGGGTTTATTACATGTATTTGAATGCATTGTATAGGCCTGTATAGAGGTCAACAACCATTCTCCAAGAGGAACACTACCCAAAATAGCCTCCTTCTTAACATGCCTCCAAAATGGTAGGAGACAAGTCACTTGCATTACCCCAATTTTGTCTTCTGTAAACAATACTTCCTACCAAGCTTAATATTCTTCAAATTGTGCCTGTATTTGAGTAAATATTTATTATTTAACTCAGGGAAGGAATAATCAGTGCTTATAATACTGTCTGTTGTGTTCAAAATTGTTCTCATTGCTGGGGTTACACTTGTCTCTTTTGGGTGTGTTTAAGGCTGTTCACGCTGTCTCGAGTGGGCGTGTATCGATGTGGTCAGTTAGCAAACTAGTAAGCTACACTTTGAGGCATCAGCTACTTTCGTCCAAGCTTCATTTTTCTCCACACTGCCCTGAATTCATAAAAAAATGCTTCATATTTAATTACAATCCTGCCTGTCCCAATCAAAACCATTTGCACTTTTGGAAAATTAAACAAAATACGATAGGAATCAAATCAAATCAAAACAAATAATTTGTTCTGCCAATTTGTTCAGAAAGTCACTTCACTGCTTCATAAGTAATTTGCATGAATTGAGAAAATATTGACACTCTTTGTTGCTTGTTGCTCTGATTGATAGGGCACCCAAAAAATCAGGCTTGTGAAAAATCATCAAAATAATAGTAATCATAATAATGACATATTACAATTAAAAATATGTAAAGCATGTTAGTAGATAAAAGTAATACAAAAGTAACATATTTGCTGGAGAAAGATGAATCTCCGGTGTGAAAGTTGGAGTGCCGGTCTAAACTGCGTATTGTGGTAGTCAGGCGCACAGTAGAGCTGGGGGAGAAAGCTGCGCTCGCTTCTCTCAAATTTCACACGGCATGGTATATATAGAACACAATTTAAAGTCTTATTAAAGAAGAAAATCAAAATGTTATGAAATTAAACCACTGATGTTTTGAAAAACACTTTATATAGTGAAATCAATTAGAATTAATTTAAAATTATATTACTATAGGAATTTGGAGTAATGTGATGGCAAAATTACATAAATTGCCTATTTTATTTTCAACAGACCAGAATTTAGACTGTAAAATAAGAAAATCAAAGGGTTATTAAATCTATCTATCTATCTATCTATCTATCTATCTATCTATCTATCTATCTATCTATCTATCTATCTATCTATCTATCTATCTATCTATCTATCTATCTATCTATCTATGGAATAGATGTGGAATAGATGTGGAATGTCTTTCGTGATAAATGTGTAGATGATTGAGCGCCGTGGAGCAGGTGGAGTCGTAGTGTAGAGCGACGTGGTGAGTTGTGGGAATTGTGGGACTGAGCTGAGGAGCTGCTGGTGATGAACAGGGAAGGCGTAAAGCAAACAAAGCCAAACCCAATCCCTCGTCACCTCAGTGTGTTTTACAGCTCAAACACCACTAACAGACCCTGCATCACTCGACAATACAGATTATAACTGAACACATACAGGATATAGCCTGTGGGGGAGTGACTACACACTGATGGTGACTAAAGAGGGAAAACAAAGCTGCACTGCAAACAATCCATTAACAAAATCTGTGTGATGTATATGCTTATGTTAAGCAAACAAATCTGCCAATGCTAATCTTTCTTAGAAAGTTTTCTTAAAATAAGCAATAATCACAAAATATGTGAAGTAAGACTTAAATCAAGCACAAATCTCAGATTTCTGGCTTAAATTTGTAAAAAAAAAAAAAAAAAAACTTAATCAACATAATAACTCAACCTTTGTGCTTATTGTGAGTTTAAATTACTTAAAATGGTGGAAAAATTACAAATTCTAAGACCATAATAAGATAATAATTTCTAAAATAAACAAAATAATCTTACACAATGTTTAGTATGACAAACTCTCATGAGAGAAAAAATAAGATTCATTGCCTTGAAATTAGATAATTTCCTTTTCCATTGGCTCTTTTACTACAGTAAAAATAATCTTTGCAAGTGCAAATCTTTGCAATTATCAAATTTCAAGGCAATAAATCTTGCTTTCTCTAATAATGTTTTTTTTTTGTCTTACCAAGCATTTTATGTGCAATATTATTTTGCCTATTTTAGGAACAATTAGTTTTTATTCAGTTTTATTAAGAACTTTTACCTTATTTTGATGAATTCACGCAAAATAAGCACAAATGTAAAATATAAAATCAAGAATTTTTACTTGATTCAAGTCTTATTCAAGGATTTTGAGATTTAGAGCTAATTTGTTGGCTGATTTGTTTGCTTAATATAAGCATACACATCTCATCTTGCATAGAGTTTGTCTAGTTTTTGCCAATAGATTTTTTGCAGTGTTTAATAACGACAGAGAAATTAAGAGTATATTGAAAAACCAGATACTTAAAAATATTTGACATTTTTGTTCTTGGTGGTTCTTCCAGTTTAATTAAAGTTTTAATAAACATAACATACAATGTAGAAATCAAGAATTACAATTTTTATTTACAAGTAACAGTAACTATAGTTTTACAGTAACTAAAAATGTTAAGTGTAATGGTGAAAAATATCCAAACTGACAAATAAATCAAATCTTCTTTGATTGACTTTCTCTGAAAATTTTTGGTCTTTTTAGAAAAAGGATATTTGACAAACGTTTGACAATCCAACAATTTAACATATCATAGAACATATCATATATTACTGCACATTTTACAAAAATATATAGTTAACAATTTAAAACACACTGTTCTACTGTAGAAATTGTAATTCTAGACATCTACACTGTAATTGTAGCTTTGGATATAAATAATGATAATATAATGATATGCATATTGTTGCTGTCCAATGAAAAACAAGAATATCAATTTTTGTCAGTTTTTAGTTAAATACATAATTTGAACAGACAAACTGTCCCTTACACTGCGCCAACATTTCTTGATGAATAACCCAATAGAAACTCTTCAAAATTACCTGAATTTTTTTTTTACATTGACTTACACTGAAAATATTGAAGGTTTTTTCTCTCTACTGTAAAGTTGCTGTTTTGGAGATACTTGTTTTTCATTGGACAGCGAAGATACAGTCAGTCTACTTTTTGCCAATGTATTTGTTTTGGTGCATTAAGTATTTTAACCTTTTTAACAGCAGATAAATTGAGAGTATAAAAGCATTCGTTCTCACCACTATGGGTCCCCAAACTTTTGCACGGCAGTGTGGTGAGAGGAGGAGGGTGGGGCTAATGTGTGTGGGGGGGGGCGGGGTTTAAGAGGGGTCAAGGTACAGGAGGGCTTCCTCGTGCCTCCGCTGGTGCGGAAAATCTCTACGAAATTAGTTACCGTGACCCGCAGCCTTCGGGAGCTTTCATCCAGCCCAGCATGAGGCCGAGGGGGGAGACACCCCCCCCTACCCCACACCCAAACACCCCTCACAACCGTCCCCTCACCGCCCCCGTCCTGCCGCCCCCGTCCTGCCCACGGTCCATTACCACCACTGGTTAACAGGCTTGTTCAAGTGTCAAACACAGCGGCTGCATTAGCAACTCGCTAAAGGCGCTAAAGCAAAACGCCTGCTCAACCTCGTCCTATTATTCCCCTCTGCACGGGGGGACAGTGATTACACACACACACACACACACTGACACATACACACTCACACACACTCACACACACACACACACACTCTTACAAAAGGTACATGTAACGGTAAAAGTGTTACAGCTGTGAAATAATGACTTTGGTCAATAACAAAGTGGACCAAAGAAAAACAAGAAAAACAGACTAGTAGAATCACATTTCATTTCAATTCTTAAAAATTAAAAATAAAAAGTACAAAGTTTAGTAAATAATTCTGACCAGTATGAAATTCATAAAAATGTATTTAGACACGATCAACGCATCTGTAAAAACAAATCAGATTTAGCATATCCCATGTTGGCAAATACATTGTATTTTTATCTTTACCATTTATAACTTGTGTTTTAACTTTTTGTGCATCTCAAAGTTTATGTTGAATGTTGATTGACTTCCATTGAAAGGTTGGGCGTTTTGGAAATAGGACATTCTTATAATAGCAACATTATGTTTATATAAAGTCTTTATCCTTGATTTCAGAAGATATTGTTGAGGGTGGGGGGGTGGATGAAGGATGTCGGCTCCATCTCAGATGGTGTTGACAATTGTTGACAATTCCCTGGATCATCATATTTGCAGACAGTTAGCATCTCAAGATGCTGCCAAGAGAAAGCTGATAAGAGGTAAGATGGTTTCCTCTGTGTGTCAGTGTGCTTATATTTTTATATATTTTTATGTTAATGCATTTCTGTATATATTCAATATACAGCTCTGGAAAAAAATGAAGAGAGCACTTTAGTTTCTGAATCAGTTTCTCTGGTTTTGCTATTTATAGGTTTATGTTTGAGTAAAATGAACATTGTTGTTTTATTCTATAAACTACAGACAACATTTCTCCCAAATTCCAAATAAAAATATTCTCATTTAGAGCATTTATCTAACAACAAATTTATTTAATAACAAAAAAGATGCAGAGCTTTCAGACCTCATAAAAACAAGTTCATATTCATAAAGTTTTAAGAGTTCAGAAATAATCAATATTTGGTGGAATAACCCTGGTTGGTTTTTATTCACAGTTTTTTTCATGCATCTTGGCATCATGTTCTCCTCCACCAGTCTTACACACTGCTTTTGGATAACTTTATGCTGCTTTACTCCTGGTGCAAAAATTCAAGCAGTTCAGTTTGGTGGTTTGATGGTTTGTGATCATCCATCTTCCTCTTGATTATATTCCAGAGGTTTTCAATCATTTTAAGGTTGTCTCTTATCTTTTCCAGAGCTGTATATTTAAGGAAAACAAATGACCTAAAAATATTAAAAAAAAAAAACATGTGATTATGTTGTAAAAAATATTGTAAAAATACAAAAATCATATACTGTTTGAAAAAAGTGGGGGATTTTTTAGAAAACAATTCATTGGTCTAATGGAAATAAACAGATGGTGTTACTACTCTTACTCTCTACTGCAGCATTTACACACTTACAACACATTCACATTTTCATCATAATAATAACTAGAAAAAGACACAGAAACACAGAGAACTCTGTAACTATTAAAAGTAGAAGTTCTTTTCTTTAGAGAAATTACAGATGAAGTCAGAGAGCGGTGAGTACTGTTTCTACACCTTCAAATAAAATAAAGACTCTTATAAACTGGAGAAAAAAACTGCTACAGGAAGACGTCTGGCTGACCCACATGGAAACAGCAGCTTTAACCTTTAGCTCAGATTAACATGATTAAGAACTGAGTCTCAGTTTCAGCAGAGAAGAGAAGAATTAGAGTTAGAGTCAATCTGACAGGAGAAGAACTGCAATAATAAAGTTATTGATAAGATAGAGAGGAAAAAATAAAGCAGTGTTCTAAAACTTTGGACCAGTAGTATATACATTATACACTGCCTAGCCAAAAAATTAAAGTCTTCACCCGGATTTAAGCAAGTAAATGATGTGTTGGAGGAGGCGTGTGCTGGTCTTTACCCTCCTTGCGTTGGAGAACTACTAGTGATTGGGTAATTGGGGAGAAAATAAGATAAAAATTAGGAATAAAAAAAAAATTAATGCAACACTGGATTGAAATAAATCTTGTCACATTGCAGAAACTTATTGAAACAATGCCAAAGCGAAAGCTAAAAGGCTAAAGCCGGTCCAACTAAATTTTGGATAAAGTTATCCAAAAGCAGTGTGTAAGACTGGTGGGGGAGAACATGATGCAATAAAAAAACTGTGATTAAAAACCAACCAGGATTATTCCACCAAATATTGATTATTTCTGAACTCTTAAAACTTTATGAATATGAACTTGTTTTCTGTGCATTATTTGAGGTCTGAAAGCTTTAAATTCTGTAAATAAATGCTCTAAATGAGAATATTTTTATTTGGAATTTGGGAGAAATGTTGTCTGTAGTTTATAGAATAAAACAACAATGTTCATTTTACTCAAACATAAACCTATAAATAGCAAAATCAGAGAAACTGATTCAGAAACTGAAGTGCTCTCTTCATTTTTTCTCTTTAAACTTATATATATATTTTTTGTGTGTGTGAGTGTGTGAGTCAGTGTGATGTGAGGCAGACGGATGCTCTAATGGCTCGGTCTTCACAGATCTCAGCAGGAAGCCGGCAGAAGCCCCAGGACCTCCTGTCAGAGCCTGCGGAGGATGATGGACTTCCAGCCTCCATATCTCTGACCATTCCTTATCCCAGTGAGGTAATGAGATCAGACCTGACAGCGCCCTGAGATACTCCACAGCCCTGCCCTCTCAGCGGCGGCTAAACCCCGCCCCCTCCACCCCACCGCCCAACCGGAAACACGCATTACGCAACACTGCGGCTTCAGGCTGGAGATACAGTCAAATCCACCCGCTGGCCTACAGGCACGGCAGTAACACACACTAACACACACACACACTTAGCGTACTGCTAGCAAAATACGGGAAAACATTTCCAACAGCACACACACACACTCTTAATATCAGTTATTAATATCAGAAAGCGGGAAATGTCGGTGTTGCTGAGATTAAATTGTTTATGTCTGTATCCTACAGCTACAGCTCTTCTATAAAACATCGATTAAGGAGTTGAACAGAAGATCTCACTGACCTCACAGCCTCAAACAGACCCAGAGAGCCTCAAACCATCGCTTACAGCAAAGGGTACGGTGTAGGGGATGGCGTAGGGTGTGGTATAGAATATTGCGGAAGGTATGGTGTCGGGTAAGACGTAGGGTGGGGTGTTGGGTATGGCGTAGGATACAGTGATGCTCGGGTGTAGGGTAAGTCATTGGGTACGACATAGGATACGATATACGGTAGGGTGTAGGGCAAGGCGTAGAGTATGGCGGAGGGTAAGGCATAGGGTATGGTGTAGAGTATGGCGTAGGGTAAGGTGTAGGGTACGGTGTAGGGTACCTACACCAGGCCTTCCACCTTATCCTATGCCCTACCCTACGTCGTACTCTATGTCTTGCCCTATGCCATACCCTACACCCTATTCTACGCCACAGCCTACGCCTTACCCTATGCCTTATCCAATGCCATACCCTACACTGTACCCTACACCATATTCTATGCAATATTCAACAACTTACCCTACATCTTACCCTACGTCTTACCCTATGCCTTACCCTACACCATACCGTATGCCCTACCCTACACCAGATCGTCCGCGTTATTCTGCACCCTACCCTACGCCAAACTCTACGCCTTGCCCTATGCCATACCCTACGCCCTATCCTACATCCTACTGTACACCCTATCCTATGCCATAGCCTACGCCATATCCAATGCTCTACCCTATGCTGTACCCTAAGCACTACCCAGTGCCTTACACAGTGCCTTACACTGTGCCATGCCCTACACCCTATCCTATACCTTGCCCTTTGCCATTCCCAACACTCTACCCTACGCCATACCCTACACCCTACCCTATGCCTTACACTACACCCTAACCTATGCCTTACTTAATGTCTTACCCTACATTCATCCAACACTGTATCCTACGCCATATTCAACGGCCTACCCTACCTTTTTCTGTAACCTGTGCCATACCAGATGTGGTCCGCAAGCATGAAATATCTGGCCCATGAGGTTGTTTCAACTATAATGAAAGATAATGGAAACAAAAAAATTAAATGGTAAGCTTCTCTAGTGAGCTTCTGTTTACATACCTCCCCTGTCTCTCTTTGTCGCGCTCGGCATGACTTTTGTTTCCGCCTGTTCTCGTTTTTCCGCCCATTCTTGAGCTCTCTATCTCCTTATAAGGTCTTTATAAAGGTTTCTCCCAGCCGTGTGCCAATTCACTAGCCAGGGCAGTGGGAGTGTATTGAAGCGTGACCTTGTTTTTTGTTGTGACCTTGTTATTTACGTATTTTTTCCTTTCTTATTGGGTTTACCTGCTTTGAGATCAACTGTTCTGCATTTGGGTTCAACAACCTTCTGGGCTGGAGAGCTACTAATCTGTAGCAGCACTCCATCCCATTACACTTTATTTTACAAAACAGAATTATTTTTATGGCCATGTAATGGCTTTCAAAATTTAATTGCAAAAACGTAATTGCTGACCCCTGCTTTACACTATACCCTACACGTTTTTGTGGTTTTGGATATAGAAGGGTATGGGTGTATATGAATAAGTACAACACACACATACACAATAAGCACTCTTCCAGCGTGTATATGTGTGTGTGTGTGTGTGTGTGTGTGTGTGTGTGAGAGAGAGAGAGAGTGTGTATGTGTGGGGAGGGGGGTGGGGGGGGGGGTGATAAGCTGGGAGCCAGTCAGGCTGGAGAGAACAGCAGCGCTGATAGCAGGAAACTTTCCTTCAACACACCCAGCAGTACTGCTGTAACCCCCCAACCCCCCCAATCCCCCCACCACACACACACACACACACTTACACACACTTTATCCTTAAGTTAAACCCCCCCTTTCATTTATATAAACCACTATAACTCACAATTAACTTCACAATTTTACAGCTGATAATAATAATAATAATAAGAACAACAATAAAGTATCAACAAAGTATCAATATGTAAGGTTGGGGATTTGGAGATATATTGGAGAGTAATTTATTTTTATTATTTAGAGTATATTGCATTATGAAATATATTCAAACTGTACCAGCTACCATTAATTACCAATAATTACCAATTAATTTACAACAAAACTACCAAAGTACTAATACAATCAGGATCAGGATTAAGAACAGAATCAAGAACAGGAACAGATACTGGATCGAGCTCAGGATCAGGATCACAATCACAGACAGGAACAGTTACTGGATTAAGGTCGGGATTAAGTTTAGGATCGGGATCAGCTTGCTGTAAAAGGGAGGACGCCAGACAGGAAATTAAAAGTGAAAATAAAATTAAATTCCTAAGCTTTCTCTGCAGGCTGATGTCTAAAAAAATGATAAAAAATATTGCGATCGGGAGATCACTGGTTAGAATCCTGGCCATGCAGCTTGTCAATAAGCTGCCGGAGCCCTGAGAGAGTACAGTTGTCATTGCTCTCTCTGGGTGGGTACAGTACAGTAGATGGCTTCTCTTTCTCCTCATCACTCCTCCTAGGGTGATGTGGATCAGCACAAGGCTGCGTCTGTGAGCTGAAGTATCAGAACCACCAGAGTCGCTGCGCTGCTTTCCTCCGAGCGTTAGCACTGTAATGCTACTCGGCAAAGAGTTCAAAAAGAGGCGGAGTCTGACTTCACATGTATCAGAGGAGGCGTGGTGCTAGTCTTCTTCACCCTCCTGGTGTTGGAGCATCACTAGTCTGCCTGTTACAGACTCGGGCTGTTTTGTGGTGATTACCTGAACCAGGTGTGTTAAAGATAAAGAGCTGCGTGTCCAGATTTATTACAATGTCCCAATACAGCTAATCACATCAGCCGTCCCTGCTCGCGCTGAGAGTGTGTGTGTGTGTGTGTGTGTGTGTGTGTGTGTGTGTGTGTGTGTGCAGGGTCTGCGTGTGGTCGTCTGCTCTGAGACCTTATCTCCTTGCTTGTGTCAGTGTCGGTAATTAGCGAGCGTTTAGCACGACAAGCAGATCCACTGGGGCTTTCACTGTCTACACACACACACACACACACACACACACACACACTATACACACACACACTTTATCCTGGTTAGCTCTCACTGTGAGTTGTAGACAATGTAACTACCTCCACCATGTTTAGAAGCTGTACTTTATCCTGGCTTGTATATTGGGGAACAAATGTCCTTAATTAATATTAACATCAATATTTTTCCAATTGATGTACAATTTGGTAGATAACAATATAATGGGAAAAAGAAAAGAGTACTAAAAGCTTGTCCGTCTAGAACTTCAATAAATACAAACATATATACATGTTATTTTACCATTCTGGGCCCTACAAGGTGTATGTTTAGCATCCCCTAAATTTTTAATAAAAAAATACCATATAGAATTGAAGTTGTCCATTTTTTGGCCCCAAGGCATTATGATTTTATTTTTCATTATTATGTTTCGAGTCTTTTAATGGGTTGTCCATGCTGGGCTAAGTGTTTGGAGGAGGTGAAAGTAAAGTTTATTTTTTGGTGGAATGAGATAATAGCAGTTCTTTGACCTCTGAAAGTGCAAACTCGTGGAAAACTACAGGCCTGATTTACTGGGTCGTGTCTGGATATGGTGAAGTGCTTCAGATGTTCATGTAAAACAGAGAATGCTGTATTCAAAAACTGAAATATAATAATATAGAGAATTAATGGTGATTTTTCTTTCAAAACATCATGTAAAATGTAGTCAGAGTTTCTGTTATTTTGAAATACTTTGGCATATTTGTACTGAATATGTCAGAAAACATATCTCTGATGAAAAAGCCTGCTCCAATCAGGGTGGTTAAACAAGAATTACCTGACCTACCTCGTCAACCAATGTGTTGACCTCCTTGATCAACACAGCCAAGGTAGTTGACCAGAATTACCAAGCTGATTGACCAGTATGGCAAAGATTGTTGACCCTCTTGACTAGATTGACCAAGTTGGTCAATGGTCGAGTAGCATGGCCAGCAAGACCAACACCAGATTGTAGTCATAAAATTCTACACCAGCTTTTCCAACATGGCCCAACTTGCCCATACTGACCATGCTGGTTGACTAGCTTCACCAAGGTAGTTGATGAACACAGCCATAGTAGTTGACCAGCATGACCAACATAGCCAAGGTACTTAATCTGTAGTCCTGAACTTGTAGACCAACTTTTCCAACATGGCCCAACATGAAATGCCCAGCAGGCATAACCTGACCTAGCAAGGCAACCATTGTGACCAACCTCATTGACTTTCTTAACAAAAATGTGGTTGACCATCATAACCATGCTATTCCACCGCCATGCACAGCACGACCAAGATGGCTGCCCAACATGACCAACATATGGTAGAGCTTGATCAAGATGTTTAACCCAGTGGTTCTCAAACTATGGTAAGTGGACCACTGGGTGGACCATCAAATAAATGGTTTTAATGTATCAAAATCAAAAGATTATACAAGCAAATGCATGTGGGTATCAGGAGATGTCCAAATCTTTGGTTCTTGGTTGAACACTGATAGATACTTGTGGATACCTGCTGTATGTAGGCTGTTTCCAACTGATGTTGCAACCTCCAACCCCCCACCCCACTGTAAGTGCCAAATCTGCTCCCCCGAACTCATAAATAAAGCAGTAATGGTGGTGATGGGCGATAATGCAAGCAAATAATGGGCGATGGAATCAAATGCACGTGAGTATCAGGGGATGTCCAAGTCTTTGGGTCTTGACAAATTTCTACACATGGCATTCCCTAGTGAAAAAAGTAGATTACAGTATTCTAAGCATTATTATGCTATAGTGCACTTGTAAGTGTTCTTGTAGCCACATTACTGATCATAATATATTTTAAGAGTGCTAAAATGCAACAACTTTTTTTGAACTTTTTAAATTAGTAGTAGTAATTTAATTTACTTTCTAAAATGTTACATGATACATTGTACTTTAAGTGGACTAGTTTTTAACAAGCTCGGCTAAAATGTACTAAAGTATATTTGGAAATAAGTATTTTAGAAGTATATTGAATTACATTAAACTAAAATTGTTCTTTTAGAAAAAAAAATACTTCTAAAACAAGTTTACTTTCAAACATTTGATGAAAGCATAATATTAAGATACTTTTAATATATTTTCAATCTGTTAGTATATTTTCAGCATACTGAGACATTTCTCAATATGTTTTAAGTACAATAACGTGTATATTTTATTATTATTTTATATAATTCATACCTAGTTATCTTGTATTTATATTTGTTCCAGTGGATGAGGTTAAGTAGGTAATTTGATGTTTTAGTGAAGTGATGGTAAAACCACTGGTTTAACCCAATCTATATGAACTCCAATGAAAAAAATATGGAATATGCTGGTCTGGATCTGAGTTAGTTGATGGTTTAGTGGTCAACTGATGTTGCAACCCCCAACCTCCAACCCCACTGTAAGCGCTGAATCTGCCCCCTGAACTCATAAATAAAGCAGTAATGGTGGTGATGGGCGCTACTGCAGGGCCTCCGCGGGGTGACGGGGTGGTTGGAGCTACTGGGTGGTTGGTTCTGGACGTTGTGTTTATACTGGGGGTGTGTGGGAGTCGGGGGGTGGAGGAGCTCTTCACTCTGCTGAGAGTGTGTGTCTGTCAAATGTCAGAGTCTGGAGAGAGAGATTAAGGCTTCTGTGAGCTAACAGAAACCAATCTGTCCAAAAACGCCTGAGTGTCTCGTACAAACTGGGCGTATTAGCCTAGCGCACATCCACCTTTCACTGCAGCTACAGCTACAAGTCTTTTGGGGTTTGTCTCTACCAGCTTTGATCATCTAGAGACTGAGATTTTTCCTCCATTCTTCTTTATGAAACAGCTCAAGCTGTATGTGTTTAGGGTCATCGCCTTGCTGGAAGATCTCAAGTCTTTTACAGCCTCCAACAGCTTTTCTTCTTCCAGGATTGTTCTGTGTTTATTTATCTCCATCCATCTTCCCTCCATCAACTCTGACCAGCTTCCTAAATCTGTCCCTGCTGAAGAAAAGCTTCCCCTCAGCATGATGCTGCCTCCACCATGTTTCACAGTGGGGATCAGGTTGTGTTCAGGGTGATGAGCAGTGTTTCTGATCTGAGCACAGAACCTTCTTCCACGTTTACTGTGTTTCTACATGACTTGAAGCTACAAACTGCAAACAGCACGTCTTACATCTTTCTTTCAACAGTGTTCAACAGTTTTCTTCTTCCATTCTTCCATAAAGATCAGATTTGTGGAGAGCAGGACTTATAGTTGTTCTGTGAACAGATTCTCCTGATCCTCCTGAGCTGTGGATCTCTGCAGCTCCTCCAGAGTGATCATGGGTCTCTGGGCTGCTACTGTTTGTAGAAACAGTTTTAGTAGAATAATTTTTTCAGGTTTATTGGTTTTGGATGATGGATTGATGGAACAGAGCTGCTTGTGATGATCAAAGCTTAGGAGAAGTTTTTATAATCTAACCCTGCTTTAAACTTCTTCTCTTTAAACGTTATCTCTGATCTGTCTGGTGAGTTCCTTCTTGGTCTTCATGATGCTGTTTGTTCACTAGTGATCTCTAACAAACCACTGAGGTCTTCACAGAACAGCTGTATTTATACTGAGACTAAATTACTCACAGCTGGATTAACTCTATTAACTAAATAAGTTCAGATTTATATTATTATAGGATTTTATTTAGGGGTTTCAGAGTAAAGAGGCTGACTATCTTAGCATGTTGCACTTTTTAGATTTAAATTTTGTGTTGATCTATCACTTAAAACTTCAATAAAATAACCCTTTTCAAGTGGGAAAGTGTTAAAAGATATGAATACTTTTGCAAGCCACTGTTTTAGTGATACTGGATGAGCTAATGCTAATGCTACATTAGCAATTTTAGGTCAGGTCAGTCTTATATGTCCATATAATTGTGGACTCCTCTTTTAATGAATGCATAAATTAATGCTAATTTTATTTGCACCCACTGTTGACACAGATGTGTAAATGCACAAATAGCTTATCTTTGTAAAGTCAACAGAAATACTGCCAAAATAGAAAATTACTTTTAGACTGTTTTGAGTTCGAAATCTAGCAGATTATTTGGAAAGTAGAGACAGTAACTCAAACCAAAGCAGAATCAACTCTTTGTAATACCTTCAATTTCAGAAAAAAAAATGACCATGTGTCCCAATACTTTTGTCCATATCGTGTTCCTACATCTGGCCCTGAGTGTTTGAGTGAGTTAGAAATAGAGTTTTCTCCAGGCCAGTGCTGAAGGTTCTGATTGAGGGGGATTACTGCAGATCCTGCAGGCTCCTCGCTGACGGGAGTTCTGGGTTGGGTGGATGGATGGGTGGGGGTGAGGGGCTCAGTCAACTTTCAGAACAAACCCTTCAGATCTCCACACTTACATGCTAACATGCTAACACTAACTGTCACCACAGGACAAAAGTCAAAAGTGCTTGGACACCTAATTATTGCTGCTAGTGGTGATCATGCTGTAGTTTGAAGCTTTATGAGCCATTAGGCAATTACTGCACTGTACTAATCCCCAAATGGAGCTTCAACAACCAAGAGCCAAAAGAAAAAGCCCCTCAAAAGATACTTCCTAAGAACCACTAAGAGAAATTAAGACCCCCGAGGAGCGTGAATTTGAACCACTGAAATTCCTTGTGGGATCAATAAAGTGTATATTTATGTATCTCTTTAAAGGGGAAACCACAACCACTGACAGAAACCAAGACTCAAAAAGAGCACAAAGAACCACTGAGGCAAAACCTAGACTCAAAGAGTTTAGAACCATTGAGCATGAAGTAGAACCATTGAGAGAAACCAAGACGTGAAGTGAGTATTTAGTGGGACCTAAAACCTCAAGAACTACTGAGAGAAACCAAGACTCCAGAAGAGTACGAAAAAGTACTTCTGAGAGAAACCAAGACTTAAACACAGTGTAAAGACAAACCACTGAGTGAAACCCAAACTGTAAAAGAGCATGAAGAAAAAACAAGACTTAAAACGAGTATAAAGAAAAAACAAGACTCTAAAAGTATAAAGAATAATAGAGACTCTAAAAGAGTATAAAGAAAAACCAATGATAGAAACCAAGACTCCAGATGAGCTTGAATAGAAAGATTAAGAGAAAGCAAGACTTATAAAGTCTAGAGTATAAAGAATAAAGAGTAGAGTATAAAGACTCTACAAGTGTAAAGACCCAGACTCTAAAAAAGTAAAAAAAGAAAAACGACCTAGTCTCTAAACAGGTATAAAGAAAAATCTAAACTCTAAAAGAATATTAAGGTAAAACACTGATAGAAACCAAGACTCCAGATGAGCACGAAGTAAAAGATGAAGAGAAAGCAAGACTCTAAAATGAATGAAGTGGGACAGTTAAGAGAAAGCAAGACTCTAAAGGAGAATGAAGTAGAACCACTGAGGCAGGAACCCGTTCTTTGTGAATATATATCAGAATTATTTCAGTTAGTCTGAGTTCTTTTTCCACGTCGGCGTAATTTGTGGACGAGCTCTGGGGTCCTGCAGATCAAACGGTGGTGCTGATGTATGGGACGGCGTGGTGGAGACTAATCCCGGTCCCGTCCCGGCGGCGGGGACAGCAGGCCTGCTGTGGAGAGAATGGAAACAGGCCTGTTTTCCCAGACTGGGGCGATAGAGTTATCAGGCCCGGGGGCAGCCAGGCAGCTCATGGCCCGTCCTCAGCACCGGCCAGCCAATAAAAGATAAGCCCGAGAGGAGCCGGCCAATAAAAGATAAGCACTGGAGCATGTCTAGTGACTTCCTCATGGATAGAGCTCTGATCTCCCCTCTGTAGATACTGTTAGAGTTCAGATAGCACTGGCGTCTCCAGCGCACCGGACCCCGACCAGTCCCCCCCACCAGCACCCTGAACCCCCACCACCATGCTGACTATCTCTACAGGCTTCTACTGACCACTAACGCCCCCCTCCCTCCAAGTCTCGGACACCTATTACCACGCTGAACATTCACTATCTCTACAGACTTCTACTGACCACTAATGCCCCCCACCTTCTACATATGGGACCCCCATTACCACCGTTCACTATTTCTACAGACTTCTACTGACCGCTAACACCCCCCACCTTCCAAGTCTCGGACCCCCATTACCACGCTGACTATCTCTACAGGCTTCTACTGACCACAACCAACAACCCCCACCCTCCACGTCCCTGACCCCCATTACCATGCTGACCGTTCACTATCCATACAGGCTTCTACTGGCCACTAACGCCCCCCACTTTCTACGTCCCGGACCCCCATTACCACTGTTCACTATTTCTACATGCTTCTACCGACCACTAACAACATCAACCTTCCACGTCTCGGACCCCCATTACCTCGCTGACCGTTTAGTATCTCTACAGGCTTCTACTGACCACTAACAACCCCAACCTTCCACGTCTCGGACCCCCATTACCTCGCTGACCGTTTAGTATCTCTTCAGGCTTCTACTGACCACTAACACCCCCCACCTTCCACGTCTCAGACCCCCATTACCATCGTTCACTTTCTCTACATGCTTCTACTGACCACTAACAACCTCTACCTTCCACGTCCCAGACCCCCATTACCATGCTGACTATTCCCTATTTGTACAGGCTTCTACTGACCACTAACGACCCACACCTTCCACGTCCCGGACCCCCATTACCATGCTGACTATTCCCTATTTGTACAGGCTTCTACTGACCACTAACGACCCACACCTTCCATGTCCCGGACCCCCATTACTGACCACTAACAACCCCCACCTTCCAATACCCCCAATACCACACTGACCGTTTAGTATCTCTACAGGCTTCTACTGACCACTAATGCCCACCACCTTCCGCGTCTCGGACCCCCATTACCATCGTTCACTTTCTCTACAGGCTACTACTGACCACTAAACCCCAAACTTCCACGTCTCGGACCCCCATTACCACGCCGACTGTTCACTATTTCTTAAGGCTTCTACTGACCCCTAACGCAACCACCTTCCAGGTTCCGGACCCCCATTACCACACTGACCGTTTAGTATCTTTACAGGTTTCTGTAGAACATGGAAAAAATATTCTACAACTGTTTCTACAAACCTACCAATGGCCATAATCCACCCAAACTGACAGATCCAGCATGGAGAGCCAAGAGACCCATGGTCACTCTTGAGGAGCTGCAGAGATCCACAGATCAGGTGGATCAGGAGAATCTGTTCACAGGTCAACTATAAGTCCTGCTCTCCACAAATCTGATCTTTATGGAAGAGTGGAAGAAGAAAACGATTATTGAAAGAAAGACGTAAGAAGTGCTGTTTGCAGTTTGTAGTTTACCACAAGCCATTGGCCAGATCAGACCAAAGTTGAACTTTTTTGAAAAGTAACACTGCTGCTCATCACCCTGAACACACCCTGATCGCCACTGTGAAACATGGTGGAGGCAGCATCATGCTGTGGGGAAGCTTTTCTTCAGCAGGGACAGATTTAGGAAGCTGGTCAGAGTTGATGGAGGGAAGATGGATGGAGGTAAATAAATACAGAACAATCCTGGAAGAAGAAAAGCTGTTGGAGGCTGTAAAAGACTTGAGATCTTCCAGCAAGACGATGACCCTAAACATACAGCCAGAGCTACAGTGGAGCTATAATGATTTAGATCAGAGAATATCATTTAGCATCCTACTTCACAATTATGTGCTACTTTGTGTTGGATCACTTAAAATCTCAATAAAATACATGAGAAAAAGTTTAATATGAATGAATACTTTTGAATATTTTTGCAAGTCACTGTACTAGTTTATTATTTTCTTTCCAGTTCCTTTAAGATGACTTCCTGTTTTTTGCATGCATTATAGCCTTAATTTTCTTAAGTCATTGGAATGAATAAAACCTTGAATTTGAAGCGATTTACTGAGAACACAGTCTTCAGTTAATATAGAGAAACTACCTTCACCATGTGTAACACTACGGGTTCATTGTCTTCAAATTTTGTTTCGAAATTCTACACATATTCTACACAATTCAGTACCTGTACCCTCTTATAGTTCCACAGACATGCCTTTGTAATAATATAACAATGTGTGCAACATGTGATTTAGCATTTTCCTGTTGATGAGTGCAGCAGGAACGTCCCTGTAAAAGAAGTGGAGATGTGGTCCTGAAGGAAGCATATGTTTCTCTCAGAATTGATGTTAAATATATTTACATTAAAGTACAAATATGCTTCTTGTAAGTAGCACACTTCTAGTATACTTTGTTGAGTATGAAACATATTTTAATATACTGTACTACAATTTTTAGCATGTTACAAATTAATTTTAATTGTTTTATTTGACATTTAAATGTGTATTTGTATTTATATTTTCCTAATTATAATTATAGAGCATTGAAATACATTTTAACAGTTAAAATAATGTATTTTCTAAACATTTTACGAGTTGTACTTTAAGTGAACTACTGTGATGGTTGTTTTCGAAACACACTTAAAAAATGTACAAAAGTCAATTTTTTAAAAATACAATATATTGTACTTTTTAAAAAGTATGATCAAAGTTTACTTTCAAACATTTGATGAAAGCATAATACTTATATATATATTTTGGATATATTTTAGGTAAGTACACACATCTGTTAGTATATTTACAGCATACTTAGACATTTCTCAATATGTTTCAAGTACAATTAAGTATATATTTTTTTCACAAGGGTTTACTTAAATAAAAAGTTTAAGTTGATACTTTTAAACCATAGTATCTATACTTCTACCTATAGAGTAATAAATGTGAATACTTTTCACACCAGTGGTTTCTCTAAGATCTCTAAGGTCTCTACGTTCCTGCATTATAAAGCTGCATCACAGAAGGGTACTGACGCTGCTGTTGATCTGATGAAGCTACCGTCCCCATGTTTCACATTCCCTCTCTTTTGTTTCCTCGTTAGCGTCGCTCTCCGACTCTCTATTATGGATCCTCTGCTCAGTTTCTACAATGGGAAGCGTAGCTACGTCCATTAGCGCCGCAGACAGCTCAGCGACAGGGAGACTAATGTAGCCCAGACTGTAATTACACAACGACCCGGCGTCCCGTCACTTACGCACAAAAGCGAAACCTGGTTAACGTTAGATCAAGAAGCTACGCTATTGTCACCCCCATCACTCCAGCAGCACTAAAGAGGCCCAGAAAGCCCTATTCATACAAAACCATCTGACAGATGTCAGCCATTGTATTCGCTGAGTGAGCTCGACGTTAATGTGCCCACACTTTCAACTCTGAGTTTTAGTCCATATAAGTCCATATTAAAAATATTTATTCTTTACCTTTTTTAAGCGCATTTCATTTATTAATATACATAAATTTACCACTTTATAATGCTGATATATTACTTCTCTCAAACAACTCCTAAAAGAGGTTTAGGCATGGATAATACCAAGAGATGAAGTGTTTCAGTTATTTTGTCCCATTCCTCCTGGACAGACACCATGTGGTTTAGCATTGTCTTGTTAAAAAAAATGCAACATGCACCTCCCAGTAAAAGTTTTATCTTACCTTATATTAGTGCTGGGAGGGAAAAATACAACCGGTATACCACTAGAGGCGCTGCGGAGCACTGTGTAGAACAGCACTGCCAAAGAAGCAGACATCTCACTAATTAACGCTAGCCAGTTAGCATAACAAGCTAACACACTGGAGTAGTGGTAACTCAGCTCGTTGGAGTCCTGTTTGCACTTTATCTGAAGAGCTCCTGCTGCTGTTCCTCACTGTATGAGTGTTTTTATCTGAGGAAAAATACAAATAGAAAAACAACAGCAAACAGCGATTATTCACACAGAAAAGAGAGGAATGGAATTGTGCAGTCAATCCTTAACTCAAGTGATAAAACTCCATAAAACTCTGGATACAAGGTGCAAAAAACCTTCAAGAGTAGTAACTATATAGCCTTGTTAAAATATCGTAATACTGTAGATTATTTGTTAACTGGAGAACTAAGGGAATTGTGTCTGATTTTAATACTGTAATGCCTCTAAAGGCTTTAATGATAACATACATTGTAAATTGATATTAAACTTGTGTCTCACTTGTGCAATCAAGCTTTTTTTTTAGAAATATCTTTTTAAAAAACTTTTTTTTTTTTATTTAATCACCTTTTAAAGAGTTTATTGAACTATTTAAAATAGTTCGTTTTGTGAAGGAAGCCGTGTGAAAGTGTTAAAGTTGTTGCTGTATCTCTTTTTAAGATATAATGTTTAGCTGTTTTTTCAGCTGTTTGTGGCATAAAGTTATCCAAAAGCAGTGTGTAAGACTGGTGGAGGAGAACATGATGCCAAGATGCATGAAAAAAACTGTGATTAAAAACCAACCAGGGTTATTCCACCAAATATTGATTCCTGAACTTAAAACTTTATAAATGCTCTAAATAACAATATTTTTATTTGGAATTTGGGAGAAATGTTGTCCATTGTTTATAGAATAAAACAACAATTAATTTGGTAAGTTAATTTTACTCAAACATAAACCTATAAATAGCAAAATCAGAGAAACTGATTCAGAAACTGAAGTGGCATTTTAATTTTTCCAGAATTGTATTCTAAGTTAATTACTCATATGTTACGTTTGCCACTTTTTCAAATACATTTGGAATAGATTAAATCTGAAAAGTTGTTAGTTAGAAATGTTTTCAACAGCGAATTCGTTCACTTTACGAGTGCAAAATACACAGAAAAACATTGTTAAAATTAAAAACATTTTTTAGTTGATCAGGTCAATTTCATTCAAATACACAAAATGCAGATTTTTCTACAAACTTACTGAATGGCAGCTTTTGAGCTTCATATATTTGGGTTAATTTTTTCTTGCCTGCCCCATACTGCCCCAGGTGCCCCCTGCCCAAGGACTGGGGGCGGGGCCAAATCCCATTCTCCACCTGCTAATGACGGGCAGCTGATGGCACACTCTCAGAACTCCAATCAAATTTGCAGCGCTGTAATTGGATTACAGTGAGCCGGGGGGAGGGGCTTTTGTTGTCAGAGTGGCGGGTGGCCATGTGGCTCTGTGACTGATGCACAATGGAGGGATCTGTCAGCGGCGCGGTCAGCGCCGGCTCCCCCGCCCGGCACTCGGCGGGGACGAGGGGACGCTGATGGGTGAAGATGTCTTTGTGTGTCTCCGGGCTGCTGTCCACAAGACCTTCTCTCTGAATCAGAGAACGAAAGAGTAGCGAGCGAAACGCCACTTAACTCACTTTCACTCTTTCACTCCATCGCCCGGCCTCCCTCACCGTACCGCACCGTCGCCACCCTGCCAAACACCGGCTCAGCAAAAACACCAGCTACAAAACAATGAACTACCAAACCAAAGAACTCCCAGAACTCTACCAAATACTATCCAAAAACTACCAAAGCTTAACCCAAAAACTATTAAAACCCTACCAAACAGTATCAAAAGGATTACAAAAAACTTCCAAACTAAAAGCCTCCAAACACTATCCCGATACTACTTAAGCAGCTATACAATTTCTATCCAAAAACTACCGGAAACCGACCAAATACTACCATTTAAACTACCAAAGCACAACCCAAACACCATCTAAACGCTACCAAACCTACCAGTCTTCAAACACTACACAAACTCAACCACAAACCTACCAGGAAGCCAATACTATCCAAAAACTAACAGTATCCTACGAAACACTACTGAAGCTCTACCAAACAGTACCAAACAACCAAAAAAAACGACCAAATTCTATCAAAACTCTACCAAACCTACCTGTCTTCAAACACTACACAAACTCAACCAAAGAACTACCAGCAACTTACCAAACTTACCTATCCAAAACTACCAATGCACTATCCAAAAACACTACTGAAGCCCTACCAAACAATAGAAAACAGTAGCCCTACAAAACAGCCCTACAGAAGGATTAAAAAATTCTAAAAAATACTAAAAGCCTACCAAACACTATCCTTAATACTACTTAAACAGCTACTCAATTTCAACCCAAAAGTACGGTAAACCAAATACTATTGATTAAACCAAGTCAAGTCAAGAGGCTTTTATTATAAAGTAAGTAAATATCAACTGACACACATTACAATATACTAATTATCTTATATCTACTGTATCATCGAAGCACTATCCAAACACTATCCAAACTCTACCTCAACACTACATAAACAGTTACAAGAACTCTGCCTAAAAACTTACTGTCCAACAAATACACAAACCCTACCAAACACTACTTACACACGATCCAAACACTCCTGAAACCTAAGCAAACACTACCCAAAAACTACCAAACACTACAGAAGCATTATAAAAACTACCCCAAAACTAAACCAAACACTAACACCACTCAGTCATGTTTATGGTATGGAAACAAGTAGACAGACTGGAGTGTGTGTGTGTGTGTGTGTTTCCGTGTGTGTGTGGGAATAGACCAGAATAGCTGTGTTTATCTCTCTGTTCACACAGACTCCTGTCAGCTTCCCCATCACACACTTCTCACACACATCTCCACCACCTCACACACACACACACACTCACACACACACACACACACACACACACACCACCAGCTCACCTATCTCACACACACATGCCATCAAACACAAATCACAATTTTATCCAGACAGCTCAAAATTCTCTACAGTGCACTTTCTTTTATTTGAATTGAGTTAAATTGTGATACAGCACAGACATTATACTATACACTATAGTACAGTTTCTGTCCTTTTATTTAAGTTAGATAATGTCAAAGTACCCATACTTTCACTATAGTACAGGTTCTGATATTTTAATTGAGTTAGGTTGTAACAGTACCCATACCTTCACTATAGTACACTTTGTTATTTAAATTGAGTAAGACTGTGATGCAGTACCTATACTTTCACTGTAGCACAGTTTCTGCTCTTTTAATCGAGTTACTCTGCCCTTATAATTGAGTTACAATACCCATACATAGACTACAGTACAGTTACTTGTCTTTTAATTGAGTTAGGTTGTAACAGTACCCATACTTTCACTAAAGTACAGTTTCTGTTTTCTTAATTGAGTTACTCTGCCCTTATAATTGAGTTACAATACCCATACATAGACTACAGTACAGTTACTTGTCTTTTAATTGAGTTAGGTTGTAACAGTACCCATACTTTCACTAAAGTACAGTTTCTGTTTTCTTAATTGAATTACTCTGCCCTTGTAATTGAGTTAGACTGTAATATAGTACCCATCCTTTCACTATAGTACATTTTCTGCTCTTGTAATTGAGTTAGACTGTAATATAGTACCCATACTTTCACTATAGTACATTTTCTGCTCTTGTAATTGAGTTAGACTGTAATATAGTACCCATACTTTCACTGTAGTATATTTCTGCTCTTGTAATTGAGTTACATTGTAATACAGAATCTGCAATTTCACTGTAGTCCAGTTTCTGCTGTTTTAGTTGAGTTAGACTGTTGCTGAGAATGATGAGTGGAGCTGATAAGATATATAATAGATGTAGAATTAAGAAACTTTGTGATTGGTGCAATGACAGTATTATTATTAGCATGTAGCTTTAGCATGTAGCATGGTCTCCTGGTTTGAGGAGCGTTTGGAGTGTGAGTGAGGTCTTCAGAGGTCTGAGATGTTACTGAGATATTGCTGAGTTATTGCTGAGATATTGCTGAGTTGTTGCTGAGATGTTACTGAGATGTTGCTGAGATATTGCCGAGATATTGCCGAGATGTTGCTGAGATGATACTGAGATATTGCCGAGATGTTGCTGAGATGTTGCTGAGATGTTACTAAGATGTTGCTGAGATGTTACTGAGATATTGCTGAGATGTTACTGAGATGTTACTGAGATGTTGCTGAGATATTGCTGAGATGTTGCTGAGATATTGCTGAGTTGTTGCTGAGATGTTACTGAGATGTTGCTGAGATATTGCCGAGATGTTGCTGAGATGATAATGAGATATTGCCGAGATGTTGCTGAGATGTTGCTGAGATGTTACTAAGATGTTGCTGAGATGTTGCTGAGATGTTGCTGAGATGTTACTGAGATGTTGCTGAGATATTGCTGAGATGTTGCTGAGATGTTGCTGAGATGTTACTGAGATGTTACTGAGATGTTACTGAGATGTTACTAAGATGTTACTGAGATGTTACTGAGATATTGCTGAGATGTTGCTGAGATGTTGCTGAGATATTGCTGAGATGTTGCTGAGATATTGCTGAGATGTTACTGAGATATTGCTGAGATGTTACTGAGATGTTACTGAGATGTTGCTGAAATATTGCTGAGATGTTGCTGAGATGTTACTGAGATGTTACTGAGATGTTGCTGAGATCTTGCTGAGATGTTGCTGAGATGTTGCTGAGATATTGCTGAGATGTTGCTGAGATGTTGCTGAGATGTTGCTGAGATGTTACTGAGATGTTGCTGAGATGTTGCTGAGATGTTACTGAGATATTGCTGAGATGTTGCTGAGATATTGCTGAGATGTTGCTGAGATATTGCTGAGATGTTACTGAGATGTTACTGAGATGTTGCTGAAATATTGCTGAGATGTTGCTGAGATGTTACTGAGATGTTACTGAGATGTTGCTGAGATCTTGCTGAGATGTTGCTGAGGACACTGGTAGCAGTGGTTTAATAGAGACCCATCCCCGGTGGTCCGTCCTGAGCCCCCTGTACTCCAGCCCCTCTCATGCGATGGGAGCGGGATGCCTGAGGATTAGTGCGATGCTGAGGCGTGCCGGTTAAGTAGCGGGGTGGTGGTGAGGGTAATAAATAGTGCGAGGCTTTAGATCAGTGTAAACATGCCGCTCGTACCACAGCGTGGAATCCTCCCGCGGCGTGAGAGACAGACGGAGTGTGATCATCTGTAACACTCAGCACTGTTTCACTCTCGCGCCTGGAGAGAGTGAAGGTATCTCCTGAGAAGATCTCTGAGCGTGTAATTCTGTTTATCTAAAGTTTAAGAGCCCTATTCCAGCAATCTGAAGAGGAGACGTTAACCGCTCGGCACCGTGCAGCTTCATTAAAGACGTTTCGGTGTGTCTTTGCTATCGTAAAGACGGGAAAAGTACACCTTGGGCAGCTCAAAGTATGCAAAAGTCATGTAATAATTAATTATTAATTATCAGAGTGTCTGTTGCTCATCATTCTCTTTAAGAGTAGATCAGGTGAGCTCTGACTTTGGTGGATTGCTATTTTAATGGTGCAGCTTCCTGGACGTGTTCAACAAACGCTTCTCAGCAGGAAAAAAAAACCTGAGCTGCTCGTTCACTCATCTATTAAAAAAGCAATGTTATTTTATTTAGTATTCTGTTTTTTGTTGCTTCCAGCGTAGCTAAGATAGGTATGAATGTCTGATTGAGACTGTTGACTGTTGTAAGGGGTTTAATCAGTCAGTAGCGCAGTAGTAGTTTTCTGTTGCCAAATAAAAAAATCCGCCAGAAAATGACCCGAACACACCTCATTTCCGGGTCACCATGCCCATCGACGTAGATATATTCGTAAACGTACACAATAATTTTACGAGGTGTGAAAATATACTGTTGGCGTGGTGTAAGATAGCAATGAGTGATTTGCAACAGGCCTTGCACAGAATGTGAGATAAGACCAGAGTTTATTTGTTCTAATATATGAAATTCAAATAAAAAAAATTATGCATCCAAAAAATTTAATTCAGGTGTTTCTAAATCTCTTCTATGGTTCCACAGGTATAATAATAAAAGCAGCAGCTAGGCATGCTGGTATGCAGCACCTGTACAACAAGTCCAGTTGTGAAATTACACTATACTCACTACTAAATAATCCACAGCCAACTGTCAGTGATAATATAACACAGTGTTAGAGACTGGGAACGACAGTGACTGTCAGTGCTCTGTCAGTGTAAAATAACAGAGCAGTACTTTTATAATTGAGTACTTTTACTTAAAGAGTAAAAAGCTTGAGTTGATACTTTAACAAACTCTAGTTTCTACAGTATACTTCTACCTACAGAGTAAAAATGGAGGAGATATTTCTCACATCCTTTGTTAAAACATATGGATTCAGAATGGGCTACACAGTATTTATTCATGCAAAGAGAGACGAGCAATTATTTATGAATCGACCAGATTAGGTTCTTAAAGGTGCCAATTATTGTATATATAGAACCACTGGTAACACTTCATAAAAACTTTAATTGATATACCATTAATTAATGATTAATTACTGTTATTTTTCACAGTTTTAGAAACTAAAAAGTTGCTATCACATTTGTAAATACTAATGAAATGGATATTAATGGAAACACGAACTGCAATTGATAAACTTTTTGATTTGCCTGGTTTAAAATCCGGATTTACTAGCAATTTATTAACGTTCAAATTCTGATGAGCTAATGATTTGTTCACGTCTGCTGATCTTTGTTAAAAATATATTAATAAAAGTTATTATAAAGTGTTCCTTTTTTACCACTTTTTTACTAATAAATGTACAATATCCTGGGTTGTTTTGCTTATAAAAGAAACATTAAAAAAGCACTTTTGCTTCATTACTTTAATATAACGTATCCGGAAGTGTGTTGAAGTCAGTGTATAGATATGTGTGTATCAGTATGTGTGTGTGTGTGTGTAGTGTGTGTAGTGTGTGTAGTGTGTAGATATAAACCCGGTTAACCCGTTAGTGACGCTGAGCAGAGATGCTGCAGTGATGGTTGTGAGTGATGGCCATGCTTAACTGGAATTCTCCCTGCATGTTTTACCCAGTGTATCCCACAATGCCCTGCAGCATTCCCGCTCTCGCCGGCTGCTGATTGGCTGAGCCGGTTGTCTGGCGTCCCTCAGGTATGCTGGGGATTTGGTGGGATTAGAGTTTTTACAGTTGGGGAGTTTTTATAACGGAGGTGAGGGAGCACTGCTTAACCCAAACTGCGGGAGGGACGAGGCGCTATTCGTAAAAACCCATTCTGTCCTGAGATACACTTTCTGTCCAATTTATCATAAAAACCTGCATTACAACCTTCTCCAAACTTCACAACTTAAACAATCCACAGAGTTTAGAGTCATGTAGAGTCAAAATTCTACCCCCAACAGTCAATTCTATCTTTTGATTTTTCTTTACTCCCAGCATTTTTACTAGGTTTGACCTCCAATTACTTACAAACGCTACAGTAATATCACTTCATACATAATTCTTTGTGAATTTAATGACATAATTTGATTCAAATTTGATTAGCTGGTTTTATAGGACTCCAAAATCTGGTTTATGCAAAACCAAATAGACATTTTTCCTAAATTTGACCTTCCATTACTTCAAAATGCTTCAGTTAAATCAATTTATACTTATGTTTTAATTAATATATACAGGCTTCTTTAAGAATTCAATGATTTCATTTGATAAAAGTTTTTTTTGCTGGTTTTATAGGACTCCAAAATCTGGTTTATGCAGAACTGAATAGACATTTTGCCTGGGTTTGGCCTCCCATTACTCCAGAATGCTACAGTAATATCAATTAATACTTCTAGTATTAATAGTACAGAAGGGCTTCTTTAAGAATTTAATGATGTCATTTGATAAAAGTTTGATTTGCTGGTTTTATAGGACTCCAAAATCTGGTTTATGCAAAACCGAATAGACATTTTGCCTAGGTTTGGCCTCCCATCACTCCAAAATGCTACAGTAAAATCACTTAATACTTGTATCATTAATAGTATATAAACAATTCTTTGTGAATTTAATGACATACTTTGGTTAAAATTTGATTTGCTGGTTTTATAGAACTCCAAAACCTGGTTAATACAAAACCGTATAGATATTTTCCAATGTTTGACCTTCCATTACTTCAAAATGCTACAACAAAATAACTTTATACTTAAATTATTAATAGTAAAGAAAGTCTTCTTCGAAAGTTTAATGATGTCATTTGATAAAAGTTTGAGTTGCTGGTTTTACAGGACTCCAAAACCTGGTTAATGCAAAACCATATAGATATTTTCCTAAGTTTGACCTTCCATTACTTCAAAATGCTACAGTCAAATAACTTAATACTTATATTATTAATAGTAAAGAAAGGCTTTTTTTGATAATTTAACTATGTCATTTGATAAAAGTTTGATTTGCTGGTTTTATAGGATTCCAAAATCAGTTTTTTGCAAAACTGAAAACTTCCCATAATTGAAATATGTTGTGATTATGACTACTATTATTATAACAATCTTTTACAAGACTTTTTTTTGGACTGGATCCCAGTTTTTACTGAACTGGGAAAATCTGTATTCAGCTACAGAGCGGCGACAAGCTGGAATTTACTACAGGAATCTCTAAAACTCCAAAAATCATTTAAAACTTTTAATTTTTAACCATTTTCAGAAAACCTGTAACCTTTAAACCTTTTATTTATTTGATTATTTTCATTCTTGTATTCATTCTATCTTTTGTTTTGCATTCTTATTTTACTCCTAATATTTTCTTCCTTTGTATTCTGAGTGATATTTTTAGCTGCTTGATTTTTTTCGTCTTGTATTAGTTTCTGTTTGTGTTTATGTTTTATTATTCTAATTATTTATCTTTTTATTTGACTGCTTAAAATTTTAGTCTGTCCATTTATCCTTTTATTCTAAATTACTTTATTTCTTCTTCTATGTTTGTTTTTTTAATGCAATTACAATTTTTGTTATTTTATTTTACCTTTTACCTGATTAATTCATTGTTTTTGATTGATTGATTTATATTTTTAATGCACAAATTACCCACCTGTAATTTCTACCAGCCCACTTTAATATAGCAGCTAAAACCAGCCGTGGTTTCAGTC